>NW_008358988.1:1180608-1203127 GCF_000622305.1 Nannospalax galili
TGAGGGTGTGACCGTTGACACTTGGTCCTTCGAGGAGTCCTAGGCATTCCTCTTCTCTCTAGCAACAGCTCTCCTGCTTAGTTACAGCCCCGTCCCTCTTATTAATTTTTGAGACAGGGTCTCATTTGTATCCTTAGCTGGCCTGAAACTCTATATGTAGAGCAGGCTGGCCTTGAACTCAGATTTACTTGCCTCTGCCTTCTAAATGCTGAGATTAAAGGTGTGAGCCACCACACCTGGCCCTCAGTCTGTATTTTATAGCAGAAAGTTGTATGCTGTCATTTTGAAGTGTGTTACTTTCATTCTAAAGCATAACAAAAGGCTGGGTGTGCTCCCAGGACCATGACTATTAAAAATGCCGATGACTTTCTTCTCCTTAAAAAAAATGTTCTTTTGTCGTTTCATAGCTCTTAGTGGTTAAGAGTTGTGACTGCAGCTTGACTTCCAAATTCCTAGATACTAGTATTAGTGCTACTCAACTTAGGAGCTTGGGGCCCAGTTTGCCAAGGTGTTGGAGTTGAATATGGTAGGTAGGGTGAAGTGTTAAGAAAAATACCTGATAGTGCTTTGTACCTAAGAAGCATCTAACCAGTATTAGACACTCTGTTTTGCCTTTGGTGTCATGTGGTTGACTGTTCATAGTTAATAACTAAGGCACAGGGCAGAGAGGTATTTTTATGTTTTCCTAGTGGGTAGCCCAAGCTTAGAAAGTCAGTGAGAATTAATTTGGACTTCTTCCTTGTCTTGCTACCAATTCTGGATCGCAGAGCCTGATTTTGTTAGCCATTTTCAGGACAGGTAAGCATTTATGTAGAACTGGTTGACATTTGCTTACATAGCTATATTTGGGGCAGGAACAGTTCAATAACGGATTTACAACTAGGTTAATCTGTGGGTTTTTTTTTTTTTGAGACAAAATGCTGTTAGTCCAGGGTGACCTTGAATTCTCCATCCCATCACGACTGCCAGGTGCTGTAACTGTAGACCTGGGCTACCACTCCTCACTGAAAAGCAACTATTCAGTTGTCTCTGGGAGGATGTCATTTTGTGGTTTTACTGTATTTTGCTTGGACTTTGAAATCACAAAGTGGCACACCTAGTACAGATTTGTACTCATCATTAATTCAGAGAACATTTTTATTTTACTAGTTAAGTGCATGTATGTGTGCCTGTACTTTTTCTTTTTTTAAGAAAAATACTGGTCAGTTATGTAACTCTCACCACTCTGCGTGATCATCTGAGCATTCTTTATTTTGACAGTCTTGGGAAGGCTGGCTCCCATGATCTCAGCACTTAGGAGGCTGAAGCAGGAAAATCAAGAGTTTGAAGTTGCTTGATCTACACAGCAAGACCCAGTCTCAAAAATAGAAAACAAAAAGAAAAACAAAACCCTTGAGTTCTTCCTCTCTCTTTTCATGGGATTGACCCAGAGTCTCATGCATGCTAGGAAAACACTCTTACCACTGAGCTGTTAATTCCTAGCAAAAAAAATCACTGAGCTGTTAATTCCTAGCAAAAAATATTTTTGTTAACTTGATCACTCACTATAATTTTAGCTAATATTTTGTTGATACTTGAAGTCATTTTTCTTTTTTGCTATTTATAGTAGCCTGTGAATCCTGGTTATATTTTTTTGGGACTAATATTTTAAGTCTTGATATTTTTATTGCTTTCTGAAAAAGTTTCAGTAGAAGTGTGAAGGATTTTGTTAAAATCTACAAATCAGAGATTAGAATT
Source organism: Nannospalax galili (assembly GCF_000622305.1). Taxonomy (NCBI): domain Eukaryota; kingdom Metazoa; phylum Chordata; class Mammalia; order Rodentia; family Spalacidae; genus Nannospalax; species Nannospalax galili. Next base: position 1,182,346 of record NW_008358988.1, read on the forward strand.
AAACAAGTCAAGGTAGGTTTCGTGTATGTTTGACAGCCAGTAAGGCTTATGTTTTAACATTGGTCAGCTATTAAATTTCTTCATACTCTTGGCCTGGATGGATGAGATAGCCACATTCCTTTCTTCTTTTTAGATTTGACATACAAAGGTTAATTCTTGTTTTTACATTGCTTTGTTAAAATGAACAGTTTTAGTCAACATCTGTGAGCCTTTTGACTTCCAGGAGATTTTATGTGGTAGGTATACATGACACTCTGACTTCATTTTGCTTTTAATATTCCTGTTTGTATACTGCTAGGAATAAACTAGGGCCTCTCATGCTGTACCCTCAAGCTCTGCTTTTCAATTTTTTTTTTTGTTGTTGTTTTTTTTGAGACAGGAAGACTAGCCCCAGCTGGCCTGGAACTCACAGAGACCCACCTGCCTCTGCCTCCCAAATGCTGGGATTAAAGGCATGCACCACCACACCCCCCTTTTTTACTTTTAAACTTAAGTTTAATCATACTGAATTGAGTCCTGGCCAGGTTAGATGGTATTGATCATTGGGGGAAAGGTTTTCCTTCTGCCTTTTTTTTCTTCACTATGTGTATGACTTGAAGGTTCACATTTATGTAAACTTTCACGAGTGTGAGCTTAGCTTAGTTCAGAAAAATAGCGTGCATCTCCTTTCTTCCAAAGAATTCAAGAGCTCTTTAAATTCAGGAACATCTGCAATGATTCTAGTAATAGAATTTTATTCATCCAGATTCCAAAGATGAAAAACTGGTAAGTAATCCAAATTTAAAAATAAAAATTATTGGACCAAACTAAACATACCTGGGTTTAGTCTGTAACTGCTGCAGTAGATGAACACATGCCATTATTGTCACCATTGCTTTATATTAGCAAGAATGGTACTGATCCGCTAACATGGTGTGCAACGTTCCTGTAATCCTGGCCCTTGGGCGCTGCAGTAGGAAGGTGAAGCTCAAGTGCATAAGAAGTTAGATGCCTGCCTGCGTATACAGTGAGGCTGCAGTGTTGTGGAAGCCTGTAGATCATTCCCCATGGTGGGTATGCAAAACAAAGAATTACTTGGTGTTAGTTAAGCTAATTAGATTGTTTACCAAAAGGAATTCACATTTGTCTAACTGGCATCACCCAAAATTCAGCTTTCTTTTCATTCCAAGCACTAAAGTGTATCTCGTTTTTTATTGCCAACAAACTTCCTAGAGTTGAAATTCTTTTGATAACTTTTAAAACATTATTTAGGTCCTTTTAATATTTCCTTCTCTTTCTGTCTCTCTCCAGGGTCTCACTGTAGCTTGGCCTTGAATCTGCTATGGCATTTAACTCAAGAGACTGGCCTGCCTCCTGAGTGCTGGGATCAAAGGTGTGCAGTGTGCCGCCATGCCCAGCTCTTTTTTTTAAAGATCATAATTTTGATTGTAAGGCATACTAAATGCTAGTAAAACAAAGAAATGAGATTAGTGTTGGACCATGAGTCATCAAGTTGACAGTGACTTTAATCCTGATTCTCTTTCATTTTAAATAGCTGCTGAGTAGTTTCCACAGAGAGAGGAGCTTAAGTACAGTTTCCTGTTTTGACCAAAGCAATGTGAGCTCAAACATGTGACTTCTTCATTAAACAAAACTAATCCTAGTTAAACTTTGTATTTGGAAGAATTGTGAAAACAAATATTTTTATATGCCAGTGTCAAGACTATAATGGTAAGGTTTATTTCACATCAGTATTTCATAAAGGAAAATACTTAAGTGCAGCCTTTCTGTTGACTGCCTGACATCAGTTGGTTTAAGTGGATGTCACGGTCTGATATGAAGCTGCCTCCAAGAAGGCTCTTGTGTAGAAGGGGAAGGCTGGTTCTCTGCTGGTGGTATGGAGAGGTCATTGGATCATGGTAACTTCATCAGTGGATGAGCTTACAACTGAATTCTTAGGGGTGGGGCTAGCTGGAGGAAGTCCCTGGAGGGTTGTGTCCTCTCCAGATTTTCCCCTCTGGCCCTTGTGCTTCCGGCTGCCAGGAGGCAAAGTGTTTTGCCCTGCCATACCCTCCCTCTCCACCAGGATTTTCTGCCGAAATGCAAGTCCACATTGATGGGGCAGCCATGGATGAAACCTCTGAAGCCACAAGCCAAAATAAATGTCTTCTGTGTTTTTTTTTTTTTTTTTCTCAGCTGTTCTGTTACAACAAGAAGTAACTGTCCGTTCACCTAGTCCTGGAAGCCAGTGGTAGACACCACTAACTGCAGTGCCCAGAAGGAAATCCATGTTCTGTGGCTCAGGCAGCTATTTATCAGTCAGTTGCTATTGGCACAGGAAATAAGATCCTTTGTATCCCGACTGTTAGGAAGATTGTGTGGTATGGCCACAGTGCAAAAGCGTGTTTTGGTATTGGAGACTGAAGCCATGCCCTCTCCAGTGCTAAGCAAGCGTTCTGCTGAGCTGTGTTCCTAGTCCAGAATGCAAATTTTGATTGTTGTCAGGAAGTAAAGGAAAGGCATGTTTCCGCACATACACTGACCTCTGTCCTACTTAGAAAGGTTCATGTATGTTTGTTATTCACAGTCAGGGACCTTAACTACAGTCACAGATTTGCCAGTTGATATTAAATATTTTGAAAATTGACATGTTAATCATGTGACTAAGATCTCAGGCTCTGAGGCAGGTTGTTCATGGTGAAGTCCGGAAGGGATAATAAATGGACAGAGCCAAGTAAAACAATCAGATATTTTGAAATCGATAACCAAGATACTTAAGCTTTACTCAGCCTGATGCCTATCCATAAAACGCATGTGGAATACTGGTTACACACCACAGGCTTACCCCGGGGCCTCCTGAGCTAGAATTTGAGTTAATCAGAATTTTCTGTAGAATATGTAGCCGATTGTCAAACAAGGGATCTTAGGGTAAATATTTTAAAAATCATGTTCAACATTACTGGGTATTAGGTACAAGTGAATCAAAAGCACTATGTCACTCATGAGATATGACGATATGGAAAAATGACCACTTCTGTGCATGTAGCAATGTCAGACCACACAGCCAAGATGGAAGAGTTTGGTCTGGGGAAGTTTCGTGGTAAGAGTACTTGCCTAGAATGTGCAAGGCTCTCCGGGCATAGTGGCTCAGGCCTTTAATCCCAGCACTAGGGAGGCAGAGTTAGGTGGATCTTTGTGAGTTCAAGGCCAGCCTGGTCTACTTAGCAAGTTCCAGGCCAGCAGGGGCTACAGAGAGACCCTGTCTCAAAAAAAGAACAAAGAATGCAAGGCCCTGGATTAGGTCTTTTACACACACACACGTACATCTGGCCAGAAAGTTAAACTAGATACAGAATTATCTCAGTTTGTGCTGCTGTAATATTCAAGACTGGATGGTTTATAAAAGACAAATATATTTCTCAGATCTGGAGGCACAAGCCTAAGATTAAGGTCCCACTAAATCGACTGATGAGAAGCCAATTGCTTCCTTGAAGATGGTCCCTCACTGCTAACACCTCACATTGCAGAGGAACAGATGGACAAAAAGGAACTGGCTAGTTCTCTTGAGCTCACTTTTTTCTTTTTTTTTGTCTTTGAGACTGTCTCCTTGCAGTCCCAGCTGGCCTGGAACTCACTACAGGACCAGGCTGGCCTTGAATTCACATAGATCCACCTGCCTCTGCCTCCTGAGTGCTGGGATTAAAGGCGTGCGCCACCACATCTGACTTTGAGCCCACTTTTAAGGACATCTGTTTATGAGGTGTAGAAGATGCATTTTGGGAGCCATTGAGATCATAGCACTTTGTCTTAGCTGTTCCACCTCTGGGTATGGACCCCAAATAACTGGAAAATGGATTTATTCCTTCTTCAAAGCAACATTCACAAAGCAGGTGAATGGATAAGCAAAATACATCATAATGTATACAGTGGATTTTTTCAGACAAAAAACATTTATGATGCCACTGTGCAGAGCACTTAGAATATGACAGGTGAAAGTGCTTATCAGTTCTTGGGGTGGGGAATGAGAATTCATTCTGTTCTCAGTTTGTAATGAAAACAATTATTGTGGACAGTGGCAACACTCAGTGAACGTTACTAATGTCCCTGATGGCTCAGTGGTTAAGAGCACTGGCTGCTGTTGAGGACCTGGGTTCAGTTCCCAGCACCCACATGGTGGCTAACAACAATCTATAATTCCCAGAGATCCGATGCCCTCTTCTGGCCCCTGTGGGCACTGTGTGCATATGGTACATTTACATGCATGGCAGACAAAACAATACACATAAAATATCTTCAAATAAAAATTATTTTATGTGTACCCATAGAGGCCAGAAGAGGGCATTGGATCCCCTAGAAATGGAGTTATGGGCAGTTATGAGCCTCCACTTGGGTCCTGTATAAGAGCAGCAAGCGCTTTTAACTGCTGTGTGCCAGTGTACTGCTTCCATGACTGCTGACACCATCCCTTACAAAGCAAGCTGCTCCTGGTGCTGCTTCCCTGGACATAAGACCCGTATTGTCATGCATAGGGTCGTTAAACACAGGGACAGTTGGCTACATTTTTGACTGTCTAGTTTCCCTTCTAAGTAATTGGTCCCAGGATCCCACAGTCTACAGGTGGGTCTCTTGAGGTCAGAGTATACACCAACAGTTCTTCCATGCTTCAGAGTTACCTGAGGGGCTTCTGAGATTTCTATTCGATCCCTCTGAGTTTGATTCAGGTCTGCAGTGGACCTGAGAATTTATATTTCTCTTAAGTTCTGTGTTCTGGGACCACAGAGGACCTCTGTACTGTATCTCTCCAGGGACACCAATCCCACTCAACGCAAGAATTGTTTTTTATTAATTTATTCAATCAACATTTCTGTAATAAACAATGGTTACTTGAATGAAGCTCAATACTACTGTGATTATGTCCACAAATTAGGAATATTCTGCTTACTCTTACTGGTGACTACAGCCAGCCTTACCAGTACCTTCTGGCACTTCATAATTCAGTTCTAAGATCTGGGCCTACAGTTTGCTATCGATGAGGCCAGGCCTGGCCTTGGCAGCAAAGCCACCATCAAAAGCTGCATTCAGAACTTCGTCCAGGCAGCTTGCGGGGACAAAATTCAGATCCTGTCGGACGTTGCTTGGGATTTCTTCAAGGTCTTTTTCATTCCTCTGTGGAATTATGACTTGCTTCAGTCCTGCTCGGTGTGCTGCCAGCACTTTGTCTTTAATTCCACCCACCTGTGAGGCAAAAGAGCATTCAAGGGTCATGGTTGTGCTCACAACTACCTTTCTTCCTGATCTTCAAACTTCATTTTTTTTTTTTTTTGGGGGGGGGTTTGTTTTGGAGACAGGGTCTCCCTGTAGCCCCGGCTGTCCTGGAACTCGCTATGTAGACCAGGCTGGTCTCGAACTCGAGAGATCTGCCTGCCTCTGCCTCCTGAGTGCTGGGATTCAAGGAGTGTGCCACCATGCCTGGTTTAACCATCACTAAGGCATTCAATCCATCTTCTGTTCTCTTACAGTAAAAGGGTTAATAAACAGTAAACTATTCTGAAAAATGTTTGTTACTCCTATACTAAATTCTTTTAATGAGAAAATCTGAAAACAGGGTCTCCCTGCAGCCTCAGGTGGCCTGGTACTCCAGGCTGTCCTGGAACTCACAGAGATCTACCTGCCTCTGCCTCCCAAGTGCTGGGATTAAAGGCATGCACCACCAAGCCTGGCAAAAATCTGAGTTTTTTATGGACTTGAATACTTCTAATCAAAAACTTAAAATTGATTCTGAAAGAGCATTATGTCCCACTAGTATGTCCTATCTAGAAAGAATTCTGGAAGTTTTTACCATAAATGACAAATAGGGGCTAGAGAGACAGCTCAGCAGTTAAGAGCACTGGCTGCTCCTGCAGAGGACCTGGGTTTGGTTCCTAGCACCCATGTGGGGGCTAGCAACCATTTGTAACTCCAGTTCCAGTTCCAATTCCCTTTTCTCACCTCCATGGAAATTGCATGCACAGGTACACTTAACATGTAGGGAAAACCACTCATACATATTAAAAGAAAAAAAGGAATGACATGAAGCAGTTAGGTATGTTGTACCTGATTTAAATATTGTACAATGCGTACGTGTATCAAACATTAGGTGTTATCCCACTAATATGTACAATTTTTGTTTCATCAGTCATAAAATATAAAAAGAACAAAACGCCTACAGAGAAAGCTTAGTTGTGTTCCAGGATTATTTCCTTTGTAACCAAAGACCTTTGTGCCACTAAAAAAAGAGAAGACCCCAAACTAGTCTCTTTGTGTGTGTGTGTTTTTAAATATGCCTACACTGGTTCCTTCACAGAAGGTGGAGTCTAATTCTCTTCCCTGTGAATGTGGGGCTGGCCCTGTGACTCGATTGTAAGAAGCAGGGTATGTTGGAAGTGATATGTGACCTCTGAGGCCGAGTCATAAAAAGAAAGCTGTCTGGACTGGTCTCAGATCACTTGTCCTAGAGGTAGTGAGGTGTGTTTGAGGTCACCCACACAGCCTGTGGGAAAACCCCTAAGGTGGGGACTTGGGCCTTCTGCTCAGTCACTTAGGTGACTATGGCCTGCTGGTAGCTGGTCACCTTCAGTGAGAGACCCTGAGCCACAGTCAAGGCTGCCTAGGCTCGCAGCGCCCTCTAGCTGCTACTGCAGCCCAACTGGCTGTGCTCTGGGCCTGCGCAGCTGCCATCTAAGCCCATGCCGCCCTCTTCCAGAGCACCTTAGAAGCTTGAGACACTTGTTTCCTTCTGTGTAAGAAATATGTATTTTACACTCGATTGATGGCAAGGTACTGTACATAATATGCTTTTCATTCAGAGTTGCAGGGGCAGTACACACCATTGTCACCCGGTGATCTGAGAAACCCAGAGGATGATGTCTTTCCTGGTTGGTCCCTTCAAGTCTAGGAAATTTTCTATTTCTTTGACTGTTTGTTCTATTCCATTTTCCTGTTATAATTCCTATTAAAATGTTGGATGTGTCAGACTCATTTTTATATTTTTTTTCCTGACTAGGTCTTTAATTCTAAACCATACTCAGTCCAAAAGCTTTCTCTGTCCTCTGTGAATGACCTGTTCTCTTCAGCCTTGACAAGTCTTTCTTTTAGATGCCACCACCCTCCTTCATGGCTCTTGTATGGCTGGATGAAAAAACTGGGGAAGAATACTTTCAGTTTTCCTTTTTCAGTAGCAATGAGCCGGGTCTCGCATGCAGGCTAAGCAAGTCCTCTACCACTAAGCTCCATCTCCAGCCCTTTTCACGTTGAGACGTAATCTCACCAAGCTGCCCAAGCTGATTTCAACTTGCAGTATTCCTGCCTCAGCCTCTTGAGGAGCTTGGGTTTTAGGTGTGCCTCGGTCCTTTACCGATCTTAACTGGAGTTCTGTGGTATACTCTGATTAATTCAGAGAAGAGCTTTTGTAGAATAAAGAACATTAGCTTAAGTCTTACCAACTACAGTAATCTAAGATTTCTATAAGACAGGATGTCACAAAGGAACTTCAAAGGGCGTGAACTCAGCTTAAAAGTGAGTCTGAGGGAGACCCTGTCTCAAAAAGACCAAAAAAAAAAAAAAAAAGTCCTATTATTTTGTGACATGCTACTGCTATTTCTGATGACTATACTGATGTATGTTTTCTCTTAAATCTTTTTTTTTTTTCCCCCTTGGTCTTTTTGAGACAGGGTCTCCCTGTAGCCCCAGCTGTCCTGGAACTCACTATGTAGACCATAGTGTAGGCTGGGCTTGAACTAATGTAAATTTAAAAATACTAATTAAAATAAAATTAAAACCACATAAATAGGTTTTTCTATACTTACTGGAAGAACAAGACCTCTCAGTGTAATTTCTCCAGTCATGGCTACATCTGAACGTACCAGCCGCCCACTAAAAAGTGAGGCAAGACAGGTTACTATAGTAACACCAGCAGATGGTCCATCTTTTGTGACAGCTCCAGCTGGGAAATGCAGATGGATGTCTGTGTTGTCAAGAAGATCAAAACTTCCAAAAGCTTTAAAAAGAAGAGATTTTAATGCAGAAAATTAAACCCATTTTCTTTTTCTCTGAATAAAATCAAACATAAATGTTTTGTGTAAATGGATCCTTCAAAAATATTAATGACTGGTACAATTAGACAGATCTGGAAGAAAAGATTCATTCTGTTCTAAGTATGACTTAAAATAAATCTTTTACTTTAGTTTCTAGCTTGGGCACTAAGCCAGATACCCCCAAAATGGACACTAGGGTCTCCACAGGGGTTCAAAATACCCCCAAAATGGACACTAGGGTCTCCACAGGGGTTCAAAATACCCCCAAAATGGACGCTAGGGTCTCCACAGGGGTTCAAAATACCCCCAAAATGGACATCTCCACAGGGGTTCAAAATACCCCCAAAATGGACGCTAGGGTCTCCACAGGGGTTCAAAATACCCCCAAAATGGACGCTAGGGTCTCCACAGGGGTTCAAAATACCCCCAAAATGGACACTAGGGTCTCCACAGGGGTTCAAAATACCCCCAAAATGGACACTAGGGTCTCCACAGGGGTTCAAAATACCCCCAAAATGGACACTAGGGTCTCCACAGGGGTTCAAAATACCCCCAAAATGGATGCTAGGATCTCCACAGGGGTTCAAAATACCCCCAAAATGGATGCTAGGATCTCCACAGGGGTTCAAAATACCCCCAAAATGGATGCTAGGATCTCCACAGGGGTTCAAAATACCCCCAAAATGGATGCTAGGATCTCCACAGGGGTTCAAAATACCCCCAAAATGGATACTAGGGTCTCCACATGGGTTCAAAATACCCCCAAAATGGACACTAGGGTCTCCACAGGGGTTCAAAATACCCCCAAAATGGATGCTAGGATCTCCACAGGGGTTCAAAATACCCCCAAAATGGACACTAGGGTCTCCACAAGGGTTCAAAATCAAAGGCCTCAGCTTTCTTGAGTGGTGTCCCCTTTGTCACATGTTGTAAGATGCTTCCTGGATCATGATCCTAGGGCCCGCCCTCACACTGGCTGGGTCTGTACCGTTAGTCAGGTGGTATTTCTTGGCATTGCTGCGGAGCCAGCTAATGGCGAGATGGGCAGACTCCTTCATGATGTCTCCCAGCTGGCCAGTCAGTGTTAACTGGCCTTCACCATCCATTCGACTTGCCTCTACAAACATAATTTTGCCACCCAAGGGAGTCCATGCTAAACCTATTGCCACTCCTGGTTGATTCAAACGCTCAGATACCTTGAAAGAAAGAAGAAAAATGATTACTTAAGCTAAGATGACAAAACCATTTTCAAAGTAATTTAATCATACTATCTTCTAAGAGTCTGCTTTTTCCAAAGAAGACAGGCTGTACGCCTCTGAGAACTTACCTAATGTTCTGAGCCACACTTCTCACTGTTTGGCTTTCTGCCAGAAGAGATACTTAAATTTCTTATTTGGCATTTATTAGAAACAATTTAACCTTAAAATATGGGTGAATAACTGATTTGTCAAGAGCTAGATCCAGTTATATATGCCCTGTTGTTTAAGAAAACCAGTAGTTTTATCTATGTCTTTATTAGACTTCCTATCTATACACACTCCAGAACCTAATACTTTCAGGCTGTTACGGTTTGTTTGACCTCTTTCTTACTAACACTCATCTAGGACGTGTTAGCGCTAACATGTCTTTTTGTCACTACTGCAGGAATACTATAACACACTCCTTAGTGACCTCCTGGACTTTCCCTGGAGAACTGGAGACTGGTGCTGCCTGGCTGCCATTTTAAACTGAACAAGCCACTTATCTGGGATTAGGACTCTAGGTGATAGAGACAGGCTAACACATCCAAGTTATGAAAACATAAAGTAACAGCTAAGAAACAGCAATGCTAATATTTACTGAAGCCCCAAACCTCCAAATTGCCTGTTCTATGGAAGCCATCTGTCAGAGGCAGCAAGTACAGTATAGTACATCACCAAGCACTAATCTGACAGGAGACTTTTCTGCTTGACAGATACCTGTGTCACTAAGGAACAGCAGAGGCTGCCTGTATTCTGGGTAGAGGACTAGACTGCTCATGTCTGTTCCTTTTCTAATCGGCTAGTACTCTGAAAGTCTTCAAATTTACTCTAAAATCAACCCCCCCCACCCCCCTGCTCTCTTTCCTTTCTCAGACAGGGTTTCCCTATAGCCCGGCTGGCCTGGAACTCACAGATCCCCCTGCCTCTGCCTCCGGAGTGCTGGGATTAAAGGCATGCACCACCATGCCTGGCTACTCTAAAATCTTAAATGACATCAGTGAAGCCACTGGGGACTCAGCCTATTTTAAAAGCTTGCTTTAAGCCAGGCGTGGTGGCACATGCCTTTAATCCCATCACGTGGGAGGCAGAGGCAGATAGATCTCTGTGAGTTCAAGTCCAGCTTGGTCTACATAGTGAGTTCCAGGACAGCTGGGGCTACAGGGAGACCCTGTCTCAAAAAGACCAAGAAAAAAAATATTTTAATTCTAATTAATTTCATAGGTAGATTTAGAGAGTTGACCAACCTTCAACACTAGCTGAGCTCACATCAAATACCAGTATCCCACTCCCCTCTAGCTTTGGTAATTGACCTGTTCCGTATTTATTGAGAAAGGTGGAAAAGATCAGTATGCAGACCAGTACTATGTAAGTAACACATAAATAACTATAAAACTGTTCACAAGTTGTTTTTTTAATTGATACAGGATCAGTTCTCTTACATCTGAACGACATATCTAAGTTGGGTGGGAATTTGCCAAGAACTCTGTTTACTGCATGGCTGAGTGAAGTAATTCTAAATAACAGCCTGTAATGTACTACGTCATGTTTAGTACACAGCCATTTGGTACAAGTTTGTTAGCTGTAACAAAAACAACCACTTCTTATATCTGTCATCAAAATTATTAACAATGCTGCTTCAAGAAACCAGGACAAGGGCTAGGGAGATGGCTCAGTGGGTAAAAGAGCTTGCTCTGCAAACTTGATGACCTGAGTTCAATCCCAAACCCACATAGAAAAGCTCTCAGGTGTGGCAGTGTGCACTTGCAATCCCAGCAAAATGGGAGTGACAGAGGTAGAGGAGTGCTTAGAAGCTTGCAGGCCAGCTAGCCTGCCACATGAAATCCCAGCAAAAAAACAAGACCGTGCCTCCAAAACAAGGTGGAAAGGTAAGAATCAACTCCCAAAATCTTTCCTCTGACCCTGACCTCCACACGCATGCTATGGCATGTACGAAACTGCAGTCTGTCTCATACACATACACACACACACACACATGCACGCACGTGCAGTTTCCAACACAATATGGAAAGTCTTGGAGTCTTGGTACTCTGGGCAGGAGACTGGGAGACTGTTAACTGGAAGGGTGGTGGTATGGATAAGCAGATATGATCAAATCAAAAGCATCACAGTGGGTGTTTGGATACTGAAGCTGAGACTTTACACTGGCAGAAGAAATGAATAATAAACTCAGGATCTCTGTGGTTAAGGTTTATCATAGTTATCCAAGTGAAGAACCTCTCATTTTTTGATTTGGGATCCTGTTCTTTGCAGTTATATGTTTACACATGAAAGTAGACAATCAAGCCACTGGCTCCATGGACCATTCCCTCAGATCTGGTGGAGTCCAAACATATATTCTCTTGAATGCAAGCTTAAGATCTTGGTCCATTTACAGAGCAAGTTGTGTTTTCCAGCATTCCCTAAAAAGTGACCCAGAATAATTTCAAAACTCTGTTTACCCACCATCGTCTTCCTGTCAACTTCCTATTCCTACTGCTGGTTTGTGGAATCAGGTCTATCAACCAGGACAGACGGAAGCTTGAGGTTTAGACTGTTTTTCTAGGGCTAACAAAACAGCTCAGCTCGTAAAGGTGCTTTGCTGCCAAACCTGATGATTTGAGTGTGACACCTGGAACCTCTATGGCAGGAGAGAACAGACTCCTGAAAGTTGTCCTCTAACCTCCACATGTGTGCTGTGGCACATACATGCCAACACGATAAACAAACAAAACAAATGTTTTAGGAATCTTTTTCTATGTCAAAACGGAATAAACGTATTTCAAGTTTGCTTTCCCTTTCTCCCCCGTCCCCCCTTTTCTTCTCTTCCCAATCCACCCCTTCCCCTGCTTTTTCCTCCCTCCTCCTGCTCCCCCTCCCTCTTTCTACTGGGGATGGGATCTAGGGCCTTGTGCGTGTCAGGCAAACACTCTATGCCTGAGGTATTGCCCCAGTTCTCAAGCTGATTTGTTATTTTCTCAGTCACACTGACAATAAAGTAAATGTGCAGACTGAGGGAAAATTCTAAAATTTAAAGAAAAATGCTGGGCGTGGTGGTGCATGCCTTTAATCCTAGGTAGAGGCAGGTGGATCTGTGAGTTTGAGGCCAGCCTGGTCTACATAGTTTGTTCCAGGCCAGCTGGGGCTTCTGGGAGACCCTGTCTCAAAAAACAACAACAACAAAAAAGACCAAAAAAATTTTTTTTAAAGACAAACAATAGATTGGGTCTTTTGTTGCCTTTTTTTGGTCTTTTTAAAAACATTTTGTGTATGTGCGCTCACAGGACAACTTTGTGGAGTCCCTTCTTCCATCATGTGGCTTACTGGCAAGTGCCTTTACTTGCTGAGCTGCTTTAGTGGTTGTCTTGTTAATACTTCAATGACATTGGTGCTTAAAGAGCATCTGAGTATCTAATCATGGCCAACTTTATACTGCTTTTTCTCTTATGCAAAACTCTTTGTGACCTATCAGTCTAGAACAAAACTCAGAGACCCTTCAATGATACCAAGATCTGACATTCACTCCACAGTCCTTTCCCAGGAAGCCTGGGTATCTTGAGCTAGTTTCCAGCACACATTATTGGGACAGAAACATAAGTATAACCCAGGACAGATCATGTAAAAATGAAGATTTGTACTATAGCATGGCAAGCCACCAAAGACATCTATCCTAGAGAGGCAATGTGCCTGTCTATGGAGACTGGATAGTGTCATAGAAGAGGCTGAGTGAGTTCTTAAACATGAATGATGTTTGCTGGGCAGGAAGTCTCAGAACAGAAGGGTTGGTGACCTGTGAGAGGAAAATTTTCTGGCCTTCTTTCTAGGTACTAACGGTACTGGGCACGCTGAATGCACAGCGTAACTTGTCAAACAGCTTTGTTCTGCAGTGATGTGAGCACCATCGACTGTTTCTCTTATAGCTCATGTGGCACTTGAGCTGCTGTCAGGACTACTATGGCAGATGCTCTCCAGCTGGCGACTTACTTTTTGTCTTTTTGAAACAGTCTCCCTGTAGTCCCAACTGGCTTGGAATTCCCTATGTAGACCCAACTGGCCTAGAACTCACAGAGATCCACCTGCCTCTGCCTCTGAAGTGCTGGGACTAAAGACGTGCACCACCACACCTGGCTTCTTAAATTAAAAAAAAAGTTTTATTAATTTTATGTGTATATATTGCCTGTATGTATGTAAGTGCACCCATGTCATGCAATGTCCATGGAGGTCAGAAGAGGGTGTTGGATCCCCCGGAATTAGAGTTATGGATGATTGTTAGCTGCGATGTGGGTGCTGGGATTTGAACCCTGGTTCTCTGCAAGACCAGTCAATGCTCTTAACTGCTGATCCATCTCTCCAGCCTACTGACAAATTCTCTGTGCTGAGATCCTAAGCCTTGAATTCATGAATATCTAAATTTTCTGGTTGTACATTTGTTTCAGTAGCACTGCGAAAATGGAAAGGGTAGTTTGTTTCCCTTGGAGTGTTTGAGGGTCTACTGCTGACCTTGCTTATATGATGGCCCTGTCCTTCCTGACTCCCTCCTGCCATAACCAGTTACCCCAGCTCCTTCCTGTGTGTGTGTGTGTGTGTGTGTGTGTGTGTGTGTGTGTGTGTGTGTAAGGACGTCTTTTCTTTCCACAGCTGATTGCTGAGGGAGTGCTGAAGCAGGTTGTCTGTGCAGCACAGCATTCAATAAGAGTCTGCATGCTTAACTGGAGAGGGATAGAGAACTAATTCCCTACCATGATTCTTTGAGGTGTTTCAATAACTTAGCTATTATTTCAATAATATCTCAAAACTCTAACAGCTGACATAGTTGGCTTGAAAGGCAAGTATGAGGACAGACTCTCCCGGGTTCATCTTGGGGTGTGTTCTATTCAGGACACTTTATAAACACGTCTACTCTCTTTCTTATTGTTTTGTTTTTAAAGGGAAATAACCTTTGGACAGAAACCAACACTGAATCTGTAACATGAGGTAGAGAAAGTGCTCAAAAGCTTGGAGTTAAGAGATAATCATATGGCAGATCCTGTCCCTGGTCTTTGTCACTTGGAGAGCACCCGATTTCCTTTTGTGACCTCTTTCCATAAGGAGGAAAACCCAGCATCTTGCTTCCCACCACACACAAGGGATGGAGACTGAGGCCACACCTCTGCACAGCACACTTCCCAACCTCCCTCAACCATCCCGCTACCACCTCCAGGACAAAGGGCTCCAAGTTAAGCCAGTAACAGCACCTGTTGCATGACCCAGGTCTCGGCTGCCTCAGGGTCTGTGCGCATTCTCCTCTTTCTTTCTTAACAGGGATGTGACAGGGAGACCTCTTATCTTTTTATAAATTTTCAAAAAATATTTTATTTATTTTTATATTTTTATGTGTATGCATGTATTGTCTGCATGTAGGTAAGAGCACCCATGTCGCGCAATGCCTGAGGAGGACAGAAGAGGCTGTCGGATCCCCTGGAACTGGCGTTACCGACAGTTGTTAGCTTCCGTGTGGATGCTGGGATTCGAACCTGGGTCTTCTACAAGAACCGCCAGTGTTCTTAACCACTGAGCCATCTCTCCAGCCCCAAGCCAAGACCTCTTATCTTAGCATTACTTATTTATAAGGTTTCATTCTTCTTGGCTTTTTTTGAATCTTTATGCTGTTTTATTTTATTTATTTAATTTTTGGTCTTTTTGAGACAGAGACCCGTCTCTCTGTAGCCTCAGCTGACCTAGATTCACTATGGAGATCAGGCTGACCTCAAACTCACAGAGATCTGCCTGTTTTGCGCCCCTCCCCCACCACAGTGCTGGGATTAAAGGTGTGCGCCACCATGTCCATGTCCAGGAGTTTGGGAATGCCATTTTCAACATTCAAAGGCTCCTTTCTGTCCTCTCTGTCCTAATCCCTGCCATCATCCCCAGCAAACACATGATTCTCGAGTCCAGTTTAGCAAACCCTGGCCTCCCAGCCACTCTATCTGGTCCTTCCTGTCTGAGATCCCTGCCCCACCCCAGGCTCCCTCGGATGTTCTGTGCTTGTAGCTTCCCTGTCTTTAGTGTCAGGAGCTCTGTCACATCTTCCTTGTGGGCATCTTCTCTGGCTTTGTCAGTAATTCAGTATTCTTGCCCTTTTCTTCATAACACTCTACAAAGAGTAGATATGGGGCTTGCAGGCTCAAGTGTGTAAAGGTACTTGTCATGTCTGACCATTTGTGTTCAAATCCCCAGGACTCAAATGGTAGAAGGAGAAAACTCCTGTGTATTGTCCTCTGACCTCCATATGTAACTCCTTCGCCTCAGAAGAAATAAGTAGATGTAATAAAAAAATTTAAAACGAGCAGATGCCCTTTCTCCTCTCACAGGCTAGGTTCTCCATGCTTGCTCCAGGTTCTGGCTCAGTTCCCAGTTTTATTCATGCTGCATTGATTGTCTCCTTCCAATTCCAGCCCTGTTCCTTCTGCTGGATCTGCCTCCCCAGCGAAGGAAGTTATGGCTGCCCTGAACCTGAACGCACACTCCCTTTGACACCCACCCTCCCCTCAGTCGCTGCATTGTTTTGCAATCATTCATACTTTGCATACTCGTTCTGTTTCCTGAGCTCCTTGTAATGCCAGTATGGATTTTTCTGGCCTTATCTTTTTTTGATTTCTTGACCAGACAGTAAACTCAATCTGACGGTGTCCCCCCCTTCTACTGCATGGTTCATTTTAGGTCTCCCTTTTCTCCCTTGTCTTTTTGATGACTCCTCCTCCCTCTACATGATTCACAAATAACCACAGCTGTCAGATCAGGGCTGGCTCCTAGGCCACGTGCTGTACTCTGTGTATACTTTTTTCTCTCAGTAATTCTGGGGCTGTAAATAGCCTTGGCTTTCTGACAACTCCATGAGCACTCTCCCCTGAGCAACAGACTTGCACGTCTACATTCAGACACTCACAGACACCTCAAAGCTTAACATGCTCAAAAGGGCTCTGTTTTCTGTGCAGTGTCCTCCTTCTGGTATCTTCCCCATCCAGTAAACAGGATTACCATGCTGATGCCCTGTAACTGTAGCCAGAAACCTGTAAGGCTTCTTTGAGAAGTGTTCCCTTTCTTCTCCGTGTAGTCCATCAGCTACTTCCACCTCTGTCAGGTCTACCTTGAGGCATCATCTCCCATCTGGAGCAGCCAGTTCCTCCCTGTCTTAGTGTTACCCTGTTTCTTTTCTTTATAGCACTAATCCCAATTTATAACTGTCTCCCTGTTTATTTCATACTTTGCCTGTTTACTACTACTACTACTGTATTGTCAGAAGTCCTGTAAGGTCCTTATTGTTTATTTACTGAATGAATGAAAGGCTTTCTACAAGAAATTATAGGCCCAAAACTTTTCATGGAACATGCATGCATCTAAATAATAAAAAGTACCTTACAACATCTTGGGAGTACTTCAACATGTATTCTAGTATCCAGATTCTTTTTTTTGTTGTTGTTGTTTGTTTGATCTTTTTGAGACAGGGTCTCCCTGTAGCTCCAGCTGGCCTGGAACTCACTATGTAGACCAGGCTGGCCTCGAACTCACAGAGATCTGCCTGCCTCTGCCTCCAGAGTGCTGGGATTAAAGGCATGTGCCACTTCCCCCAGCTCCATAGTCTTTAAAGTACACACAAGGACAGAGAACCAGGCAATGACACTAGCTCCCAGAGTGGAAGCAGAAGGACTGAATTTACAAGCAGCCTGGGCTACACAGAGCTTTTCACAAACAAAGAAGGAGACAGGACTGTTCTTTCCAGTCATCACAAACTCCATGTGAGAGCAGAAAGTCTGGTCCAGTGTGCCTCTGCTGCTCTAATGTAATGAACACAGCACAGCTTCAGAGTCAGTTAGACCTGGAATCAGAGCTCAGTAAGGACAAAAGTTGTGTTTTCTGGCAAGTTATTTAAACGTTCTCAGCCTGGTTCCTTATCTGCTATTGGAGAGCCCTCATGAAGGACTAAATGCTGCATCATTTGCAGGCTTCTCACAGGGCCTGATGCCAAACAGATACACAGATGAGAGAGGCAGGAAGTAGATCCCCAGGAGCTCCCTTCTAAGATTAAGTGCTACAGGCAAGAGGAATACACCATGGATGAAAATTTAATGGAAAACAGATGAGTTTTAACCTGCCATATATATATTATCACTGTCCTTTGGCAAGAATTATCTTGGTCTGATAGGCTACTGTAGAAGACTAGGAAGAAGACAGTTTGGAGCCATCTATGTGAATCTGAATTTGATTCTAATATGAATTTACATAAGCCATTTAAACTCTATTTTCCTTACCCCCCTTTCTATAAGCTCAAGCTGAACCTGACCTAAAAACATTCCTGCCTCAATCTCCTGAGTGCTACTATGTCCAGCCTACTTGAATGCTTGAAGATTTTTCTGTGTGTGTAAAAGGGAAGACAGGTACTGACCCTTATGGAGAATAAGGAAAAATCCCAAGCTAGGCATAGTTTTACTGACCTGTAATCCTAGCTACTTGGGAGGCTGAGGTAAGCGGATCACAAGTTTAAGGCCAGCCGGGGCCATTTAGTGAGACACTGTCCAAAATGAAAAGCAAAAGGACTGGGAGGGCAGTTCAGGGTGGGTCACGTGTCTGTGGTATGCTGGGAGGACAGTTCAGGGTGGGTCACGTGTCTGTAGTATGTAAGGCCGACATTCTGCCCCCAATGTTCCACAAATCTGAAGTTTATAGACTTAGAAGTTGAGGCATGTCATAGTGAAGAACTTTGGGGCTGTTGTGATCAGACCACTATAGGCAGAGACAGAAAGCCCTGCTGCAGAATCCTTTCGATTCACGGTGAGAAGTATTCACAAGTAAGGGCTAAGATGCTTCAAGTAAATCGAATGATATCGAAGAGTTCTGTTAAACCATGTTTACAGTTTCTCATTTCTATTCTTTGCGCTGTTTCTCTGCCAGAGCTTTAGAATGTCAGCAATGCTTCCAACCCTAATGTCGGCTGAGACACTTGAGAGAAAGGGTTTACACAGCAGAGACAAGTGTCCATCTTTTGTTTAAATACAGTTTAAATTCTCAAAGAACTGTTGGAATGTGCTTTTTCTGGAAAGGGACATGCAAGAGTCAGAACTTCTCTAGGTCTTCACTCACAACATAACTGATGCTATCAGTAGGAGGCAGAGTTTGTTCCTTTTTTCAACCAAAGTTTTGCTCAGTTTCTTTAACACTTCAACATTTAAATCTATGGTGTCTTAAGAATTCAAACAAAAATAATGCCTCTGATTGTATGGTTCAAGCCCAGATTTACCAGCAAGGGTGAACAGGTGCTATTCTTGTAACTAGTAGCCAGCCTTGTGGGGAGGCTTCCTGGCTTCAGTGGCCAGTTCAAAATTTAAATACATGAACAATATAATCCCCTTAGTTGTAAGACCTTGGAGAAAACCGTTGCCACTGGTAATGATTTCAAATGCTTGGTGGAGAGACTGCATTATGCATGTTTTTTGTAAAAAAAATATTTTATTTATTATTTTTATTTTATGTGTGTGAGTGTCTTGCCTGCATGTAGGTAAGTGCACCCGTGTTGGGCAGTACCTGTAGAGGACAGAAGAGGCCATAAGATCCCCTGGAAGTGGAGTTACAGACAGTTGTTAGCTGCCATGTGGGTGCTGGGATTCCAACCCGGGTCTTCTGCAAGAACAACCAGTGTTCCTAACCACTGAGCCATCTCTCCAGCCCTGCATTATGCACGATTTAACAGATTCAGTTTCTAGGAATCTTTGTCCTCTTATACTGACAAAAAAGGTCAAAGCAGAGCTAACTCTTCTAGGAACCGGTGGGTCAAAGTACACTGTTCCAATGCGCTCAACAACCACATTCTTTTTTTTGTCTTAATGGGACGGGGTCTCCCTGTAGCCCTAGCTGGCCCAGAACTCACTATGTAGACCAGGCTGGCCTCGAACTCACAGACATCCACCTGCCTCTGCATCCAAGTGCTGGGACTAAAGGCGTGCGCCACCACACCCAGCTTCAACAGTCACATTCTATGACCTACCTCCATCTGCTGCCTCAACATGGACCTGGGTCTTAGGCCTTTTGTGAGGTAAGAAAGGAGAAAGCAGAAAAAGGAGGAAATAGGACTAGACTAGCACATGGGTTTAACCCTAAGGAACTATTGCCAAGGCAACAGTAGGTTCCTGAAAGATGCCATCTGGGTTCACATTAACATCGGTCCGAAGCTAAAGCTAGGTAGGTTCCCGTTTTCAGACAGCTGGGATCAGGTTGATTCCCTACTTCCTTCTCCAAGCTCTTGGTAGCACAAAGAGATCCTCAATTACAGCATGTACAACCAGAAGATGGACTTCTTCAAAGGAGGCAAGTCAAAGGAAACCAGAGACACTATTCATAAAATGGAGCTGGATGACGGACAGCTGCCTAGAAGAGGACATGACTAGGGTTTCCGGCTCCCTTTCAGGGCCATGTTATCACAGGAAGTACTTAAACACAATAGCACACAGAAAAATCGCCTATTTTAAAACAAAACTTCAGCTTCAGAAAACCCCCAACTCTACTTCACTACTTCCATGATCTATCAAGCACCCACCACTATACACAGAAATGAGAATGATCACCTCCATCTCATACAGCGGGGGACCCAGGATGTCTTTCAGAGCATGGAAATCGATCAGGATTGGCATCTCGGGTGGCAGGGCCAAGTCGGCAGTATCACTGATGGATTCAGGTTTTGCATCTTCTAAGACATGTTCTCTGCAACCTAAGAGAAACATTTATTTAGAAGTCCTAAGAGACTTGCTAGTATGGTAACTCATTATTAGTAAACAGCCATGAGAAGCAGAGGCTTTCAACAGCACATTTCCTTTAATACATTTACATAGGTACAAATATTCACCTTATCTGCAGTATGCAGGTGGATAAATCAGTCTTTCAAGAGCCCTTGAGGCAGGTATTTGCAACTGCACTGTTCATTTACCTTTACTTCTTTACTGTCCAAGGAATCAACCATGACTGTCTTTAACAAAAAAATTCTTTCATCAAGAATCTGTGGGTGGGTGTAGTGGTTCAAACCTTCCAGCACTTGGGAAGCTGGGAAAGGAGGACTGCTGCAAGTTCAAGGTCAGCCTGGGCTACAGTGTGAGACCCTGTCTATACACAAACAAACCAACAAACATCCCTCAAAACAATAATGGCTAAAGCCATGATGATGGCCTATATCCCAGCACATGGACTCAGGAGGTTCAGAAGTTCAAGGCCTGCCTGCTCTATAAACCAAGTTTCAAGGGCAGCCTGGCAACTTAGTGACTGTCTCAAAAATTAAAAGTAAAATAAGTAAATAAATAAATTATAAAAAAGTCAGACTAGGAGCTGGAGAGATGGCTCAACAGTTAAGAGCACTGACTGCTCTTGCAGAGGACCTGGGTTTGACTCCCAGCACCCACATGGTGACTAACAAATGTCTGTAACTCCAGCTCCAGGGGATCCAACGCCCTCTTCTGGCCTCCACAGGCATTG
>NW_008358988.1:1203510-1244670 GCF_000622305.1 Nannospalax galili
ACTGGAGAGATGGCTCAGCAGTTAAGAACACTGACTGCTCTTGCAGAGGACCTGGGTTTGACTCCCAGCACCCACATGGTGATTAACAACCATCTGTAACCCCAGTTCCAGGGGATTTGACACTTTCTTCATACACATAAAATATAGATATATAAAAGTAGAACTGGAGCTGAGGATCTACTCACTGGGAGTTGCTTGCTTAAGCACATATAAGGGCTAAAGAAGAAAGAATGTCTGGCACAATCCAACAAATGGCCCTCAGAGATCAAATACGGAAAGTCAAATACAATAGATCACCTAATACAGTTTGGTTAGAGCAATATAACTCGAGCCTTAGGACAAATTCAATTCCCTCTTCAAGGGAGTCAATCAGGTATCCCATTCTATGTTTCATAGATTTTCTGAGGCAGGATCTCACTATGTAGCCCAGGCTGGCCTCAAATATGCAATCCTCCAGCCTTAACATCTTGAGTGCTGGGATCATAAACGTGCCGCTATTCCTGACTAGGTGTCCCATTTTCTAATGGGCAATGTGAACTCTGAAATGACAGAATCAGTAAGAGCAATGCATAACTTTTGCTTGCTTTTAGAAAAGGCCTTGCTATGTCGCCTAGGTTAGCTTCAAACTCATGATCCTATTGCCTTAGTCTCCTGAGTGCTGAGATTATAGACACGTGTCATGGTACCTAGGTAGTAATGGCTCTTTTGTAAGTATGTAGCTCAACTTTAAGGTTATTACTTGTCAACAGATGATGGGCACTGGCATGGTGAAAATGATGAAGCCTGGTTTGAGGTGCTCATATTAATGGCCTATTTCCTTTACCCACATGAGCACCCTGGTTGGCTGATAAAGTAAAAAGTATTTATTTTGGTTCGGGCTTCGGCACACAAGGAGCCTGTAATCAGAACTAAAAGGAATTGAGGTTTAAAAACTGTAGGGCTAGTGAGATGGCTCAATGGGTAAGGGTGTCTGCTGCCAAGCCTGACACTTGAGCCCATTTATTTACTTATTTATTTGGTCTTTTTGAGGCCCCAGCTGGCTTAGAACTCACTATGTAGACCAGGCTAGCCTTGAACTTACAGAGATCTGCCTGCCTCTGGCTCTGCCTCCCAAGTGCTGGGATTAAAGGCGTGTGCCACCACACCTAGCCTGACACCTGAATTCGATCCCAAGAACCCACATGTGCAATGAAAGAACTGACTCCCCCAAGTTGTCTTCTGACCTCCATACGCACACACACATGCATGCACAAAATAGAAATAAAATTTAAAATGTAAGGAAGTTTTAAACACTGTGGAGCGTTATAATTGTTTCCCAGGGCTGGCTCTGCTTCTCCTCTAGTCCTGCCACAGTTATCACTACTCTACTAGTATCTCAAGAAGTAGGTAACTTTTTTTTTCTTTTATGATCTTGCTTATCCTCCTGAAAGTGATTACTGAACATATTAATAAACAACATATAGTAAGTATAGTTACCTAACACTGTATGCTTATTTTAGTTTTGCTACAATTTTCCCATTTTTTTTTCTTTTTTTCCAATCTCACAAATCATGAAATTAAAAGACTTTTTTTCACTAATTCCTTTCCTTCCGAAAGTGATTACCGAGTATGTTTAACAGCAGCAAACCCTAAGCTTAGCCTGTAATACTAACTGGAGACATCATGAGAGTGTTATTCAATGACCACAGGGTGATCTGGAGGGTAAAGGCTTGCCTGGTCTGCTCTGGCATCTCCAGGCTTTCTCGTCACCATGGATCATGGGAGACAGGGAAAGAAAATAAGAAATGTATTGGCAAGTTGTTAATGTGAAGGCCTTATGCCTCTTGCTACTTATCTTTATGGGACTGTGGTAAGAATTAGAAAGAACATCTTTTGCAGATTACACAGTGATGTGCACATGCATCAGAAATGTTGGTACACGCCTTTAATCCCATCCCTCGGGAGCAGAGGCAGGAGGATCTTTGTGAGTTCAAGGACAGCCTGGTCTACACAGTGAGTTCCAGGTCAGCTGGGGCTGCAGGGAGACCCTGTCTTAAAAAGACCAAAAAGAAAGAAAGAAAAAAAAAGGAAGTGTTATCTTCTGATAAACTTCGTCATAGCATACATGTAAATGCCACTTGATCTTCCAGGGTTTGGTTTAACATATCCTAAGAAGTCTTCTTGATGTTCTTAACTTTACCAATTTGTTTCACAAAACCTGGCAATTGTTGGGCTACTCAGTGGCTTTGTGAAATTGCGGACTTCCTGCAAGAGATTTTGTTTTTACTGTATTCCAAGGGTGGGAAATTCTCCAATGATGATCAGTTTGGGTGCATGTAGATTTCGGAGCACAAGAGAAAGCAGGTGTCACTGCTTAGTTATTAACATACAGGAAGAAAAGCAGGATTTGCCTCCCGTTACTCTATAACCCAGAGATGCAAGGAAGTGGGCCTCTGGGGCTTCTACCAGTGGGCAACAGTTGCAAAGCTGCTCCAGTCTGAAGTGCTTTGTAAGAGCTCTGCTGAGATGGATACTGAACAGCATTTTACTATCACAAGAGAAAATAAGGCCACTTGGGTGGAGGTCAAACCATAATTATGGAACTAATGCTTTGGGATATCCAACTCTTTTCTAAATGCAGTGCTGGACTCAGTGCTTTGTATACTGAGGGAGTAGGGTAAGAAGAGCTAATGCTATGGGAAAGATGGTCATTCAGGCACCAGCAGCTACGTTATAAGAAAAATCAGTAAGCTCAGAAGTAATCTGCAGTTCAAAATGTTCCATAATTGAAACACAGGGCTTTGATCATGGGCATGCACCCCTCTCTGGTTCCTGAGTGCTGACAGATGAGATCAGCTGCTGTATGCTCCCACTGCCATGAAGCTACTACAACCGTTTCTTCCCCTCAAACAAACCTCTGCCTCCTTATCAGGCATTTGGTTACAGCTATGAGAAAAGTAACTAATAAAGAAAATTGGTATAGAGAAGTGTGGTCGTGTGATAAACATGACTGGTTTATAGGCCTTTAGAACTGGTTTGTAGAAGAAATTTGTAAGAGTTTGGAGCTGTGACTGAGAGAAGTTGCAGAATGCTGTAAGCAAAGTATTGTGGGAAGCCTGAAGACCAGGATGCTGACAGGGGTGTGGAGACATGAGGCTGGGCTCATGAGGTTTCAGAGAAGATCAAAGACTATTGGGAATTGGGCTAGAGGCCATTAATGTCACATTCTGGGTTAGAATTTGTGTTCTGGCCTGTGTCCTGAAATTTTGAGTAAGGCTAAATTCAAAAGTAACGGTCTAAGTTGTTTGGTGAGGAAATTTAAAAACAGGATAACATCCAGGCTATGGCACAGTTGCTGCTCACTGCTCTTTGTCAGATTTACAGTGAAACAAAGCAGAAAGTTATTTAAAAAACGAAACTAAAACCAAACCATGCAGTTCTGTAAAAAGT
The DNA here is from genome assembly GCF_000622305.1 of Nannospalax galili. NCBI lineage: Eukaryota > Metazoa > Chordata > Mammalia > Rodentia > Spalacidae > Nannospalax > Nannospalax galili. The sequence continues at coordinate 1,206,940 of NW_008358988.1, forward strand.
GTAGTCCGGAAACTACTCATTCCTCCAAAAAGCGTGAGCCACCAGTGAGTGCAGGCACCCTGGGAAGAGGGGTAGAGCCTAGCTCCCAGCAGTGCTAGCAGTGGTGAGATTGGGAGAGAGAGCCAAGGGTGTGCCAGTTGGAGCTGGGACCAGGAAGTGTGCAGCCTGGCCAAGGCGTCCTGCAGGGAGTGGAAGTGAGATGGGGCACTCAGACAGCGGGGTGAGACTGGGTGAGAGCTAATGGAGACTGTGAGCGGGGCTTGAATGACGAGCTCCCTCCCTGTCATATAAACCAAGCAAAAACCTAGATAAAAATCTGTTATGCTGGTCTCTCAACCCACATCAGGAACACAAGACTCTGAGAGAGTGAGGGCAGGTCAAACAGAGCAAGAAGGGGAAAATTTTAGTGCATCAAAAAGGAAGATATTGGTTTAAAGTTTAGCAGAGTTAAAGTAGGTGCAACTGCTTATAAAGTGATTAATGCCATTAAGGAGGAAAGTGGTATCTGGCAGTTGGCATAGGACAGCTGGAAAGGTGCCTTGAGGGTTAGACCCCATGCAAGGACTGCTCCAGCATGTAACAGTGCAAGCATACAAAATGTAAGCATTATAGGGACAGAGAAGCTTGCATCAAGGTTCCAGAAAGCCACTAAGGCCAGGCAACATGTACCAGGGCTGGATTCCCTACATGGAGCTCTTGAGCAGGTTATGTGTGAAGCTGTAAAAGTGAAGTGTAAGTTGTAATGGAGACCTCAGGATATTAGAGGTGTGGGCCAGATGTGATGGTGCACACCTTTAGACCTGGCACTCAAGATGCAGAGACAGGTGGATTTCTTTGAGTTCAAGGCCAGCATGATCTACATAGTGAGTTCCAGGCCAGCTGGGGCTACAGGGAAACCCTGTCTCAAAAAGACCAAAAAAACAAAAAACAAAAACAAAAAAAAGGACATTAGAGGTGCAGAAACATGGGACACTGGCTAAGAAAAGCTGCAGGGACCAGGTAGAGCTTGCCTGAGGGGGCCATGTGTACTGCAGACTACAGAGATGGAGGGGCAGGGCTACCCAAGGTGGTTGGAAAACAGATGATGCCATCACAAGCTCCATATGCTAGACATGGAGATTCAGGGGTTAGTGTTTGCCATGATGAGTTTTGGTCCAATCTTTCCTTGCCATCTCCCTGTTCCCTCACTTTTGCAATGGTAATATTTAATATGTGTCATTGTATATCAGAACTTTTTTTTTTTGTATTTTTGAGACAGGGTCTCCCTGTAGCCCTAGTTTACCTAGAACTCACTAGGTAGACCAGGCTAGGCTCGAACTCACAGAGATCTGCCTGCCTCTGCCTCCTGAGTGCTGGGATTAAAGGTGTTCGCCACCACACCAGCTTGTATAGTAGAACTTGAAACCTGCTTTAAACTTTTTATTTTATTTTATAAGGGCTCACAGAGTTTGTCTGAGTCTCAGAAGAGACTCTATACTTGACACGTGAACAGTTTTGGAACTGATTAACACTATGGGTGATTAGAGGCAGATTAAATTCATTTCGCAGTATGAGATGGAAATGAGACTGGGGTTGGAAATGGAATGTTATGATTTAAAGTGATGCACTTGGGAATCAAGTTGAAGACGGATGGAGTTCTGATGGTTAACTTTGTCAACTTGACTGGATTTAAAATCTACATGGAAACACACCTCAGGTGTGTCTATGAGGGTGTTTCTGGAAAGGTTTAACTAGTGGTTTAAATAGTGGGTGGTACTAGTCCATGGTCTGGAGTCGTGGAGTAAATAAAAAAGAGAAGGACTGGAGAGATGGCTCAGTGGTTAAGAGCACTGGCCGCTATTGCAGAGGACCTAGGTTCTATTCCCTGTTACCCACATGGCAGCTAACACCTGCCTGGGATTCCAGTTCCAGGGGAAGTGATGCCCTCTTCTGGCCTCCACAGACACTGCATCACATGGGTGCACTTAATGTACACGCAGGCAATACAGTCATATACATAAAATAAAAATGAATAAAAATTTAAAAATAAAAATGAATAAAAAGGCGAACATGAGCTAAATATCAGTATTTGTCTCTCTCCTTCCTGACTGCAGATGAAATGCAATCAGCTACTTCTGAAACAGCCAATGGCCAAAGAAAAGTCACAAGGGGAGACAAAACACCACATCACAGCCACAAACATAGTTATTCTGTCAATTATAAATCATAGTAAAAAATAACCAAATTTTAAAGTCTGTAGTGAAAAAGAAGGTATCAGCCAGGTGTGGTGGTGCATGCTTTTAATCCCAGCACCTGGGAGGCAGAGGCAGGCGGATCACTGTGAGTTCCAGACCAGCCTGGTCTACATAGTGAGACGCTGTCTCAAAATACAAAACAAGACAAAGCGAAACAAAAAAGAAGACATCATAAATAAATGTCACCTCAGCCTTAAGAGTGCGGAAAGTAACAACCTAGATCCAAAGTCAGCAGGAGGAGGAAGACCGGCATACAGGTAGATCCAGCAGAGGAATACAACACAGGAAAGGAAAACAAGCTGGAGCCTTGGAGAGACCATTGACTTTCACAGCAAAGGTCAGGGTATTGGTGCCACTGTTCCCCCAGCTCCACAGATGAGCAAACTGAGGCAGACGGGAATCTGACACCCTCTTCTGACCTCTGCAGTCTCTGTAGGCATATGGTGCACTACACACACACAGGCAAAACACTCACATACACAAAATAAAAAAAATAAAATATTTTTAAAAAGTGAAGTACCATGCCAGGCATGGTGGTGTACACCTTTAGACCCAGCTCTCAGGAGGCAGAGGCAGGTGGATCTCTGTGAGTTCCAGGCCAGCCTGGTCTGAGTTCCGGGGCGGCGGGGGCCAAAGGGAGGCCCTTTCTCAAAAAAAAAAAAAAAAAAAAAAAAAAAAAAAAGACAAGGTGTCATTTACTAGTTACCAGAATAAAGTAACTTCCAAGTGTTGCTTACGGAAAGATCCACTAGTATAATCATCTAGGAAGCCAATCTGGCAACACTGTGCTTCTGATATTCACAATCTCAGACCCAGAAATTCATTTTGACATTAATCTGTCTGTAAGAACATAGGAATTAATGGATGGAGTTACAGTAATACTATACATAATAGCAAAAATCAGACTTACTATAAATACCGAGCATTAGGAATATCAGTCTTGATAAAATACTATATAGACATGAGGATCATGAGTTCCAAGTTCTGACTCAAAAAACAAACTCCCAATACAAAACCACAACTAAAGTCAGGCTTGCTGGTACATCTGCAAGCCTAGTTCTAAGGAGGCTGAGTAGTGCTGCCGAGAATCAATGTCAGCCCGGGATATATAGTAGTTTGAGGCCATTCACCATGGAGTACACAGTGAGATTCTATTTCAATAAACAAAACAAAAGCCCCTACAACCCCCACTAATAAAATAACCTGACACAAAAATTAAATTGCTTTCCGGGTTACTTTAATATGGAAAAGTTCTTGTGACATGAGGTTCAGTTGGGGAAAGTGGAGAGCATAAAATTTCACCCAGCATAACACACACACACACACACACACACACACACACACACACACACAACACACACACACACACACACACACACACACAGACGGTACTGTAGTTCTGTGTCGGCATTCCAAGTCAGCATCAGACAAGGTTATTTTACCTCATTGCATTTGGTTTTCCAATCAGTTAAACAAAAGTAATTACAGTACCTTCAGAGAAAAGAGAGGTACTGAGTTCACTAGTAGCTCCTTTTACAGTAGTACTTAATTATAGATTTCTAGAACTCACATATTCTTACTCCATAACTCTTTCATTACAAGAACAGAAAGTACTTTCCACAGCCCATTTCTGTCTAGGAATAGACGGGGCTCTGATCATAATCACTGAATTGTTTTATATAAAATTAAATATATGCAAGAAAAAAGAAAACGATGTTAAGGCTCAAGACTTATCTCTATACTATATATTACCAATCTAGTTAATATAAATGGTATTTATTAAAATCCTCTAAAACAATTTAGAAGCATATTATTAAAAGTCACAGAGTAGTACTATTTAATAAAGTGATATTAAATAGAGGTTGCAAAGGCATGAAAAAAATGGATCTTTCAACTCAGCACAGCTGTGCTTGAAATTCACCTACGTGTTCTTTTTCTTATTTTCTGTTACTTAATATCCGCGGTTGTGTATATGTCTCATGGTGGCCTTGCTTTTGTTTGTGTACTGCTTGCTCATCAGACTTCAGGCCTGTCACTTGTCTTTCCACTCAGCTTACTATCAGGCACTCCTTACTCTCCAGCACATCTCACACAGCCCCTCTGGTTCTCGCCTCTTTTCTCCCTTCTCTTATCCTTTTCCTTTCCTCTCTTTACCCCCTTCATTTGGAGTTTTTGAAACAAAGTCTAATTAGCTCTGGCTGGCCTTGAACCCATAGAGATCTATCTGCCACTACCTCCTGAGTTCTGGGATTGAAGACGTGCACCACCCACACCCAGTCTTTCTCTTTACGTCCTTCCCCCACTCCTTCCCCCTCACCCTCTTCCTTTTCTTCTTCCCCCCTTTTTTAGGATATTAGTTAAGCAAGAGAGGAAGAGGAAAAAAACCCAAACACTACAAAATCAACAAATGGATAGGATCAATATACACCTTCCAATAATAACTCTGAATATGAATGGTGTCAATTTCCCAATCAGAAAACAGACCAGTAGAATGGAGCAGAAGGCAGGAACCATCTATTTGCTGCCTCTAAGAAATTCACCTTACCACAAAAGACAGACACTACCTGAAGGTGGAAGAATGGACAAAGGTGTTTTAAGGAAATGGATCTGGGGAAAGCAGGTATCACCATTCTAATATCTGACAAAACTGACTTCAAACCCAAACTAGTGAGAAAAGATAGGCAGTCACTTCATACTGAAGACTGCTATGTTCTTCTCTTTCAGATTCTTTCCGAAAAATACTCTGGATGTGGTGGTGCACACCTTTAATCCCAGCGCCTGGGAGGCAGAGGCAGGCAGATCTCTGTGAGTTCAAGCCCAGACTGGTCTCCATAGGGAATCCAGGCCAGCTGGGGCTACAGGGAGACCCTGTCTCAAAAAGACCAAAACACACAAAAAAAATATTTTACTTTTATGTGTATGAGTGTATTGTCTGCATATATGTAAGTGCACCCATGTTGAACAATGCCCCCACCACCACCTGTGGAGGTCAGAAGAGGGTGTTGGATCCCCTGGAACTGGAGTTACAGACAGTTGTTAGCTGCCGTGTGGGTGCTAGGAACTGAACCCAGGTCTTCTGCAAGAGCAGCCAATGCTCTTAACCAACTGTTGAGCCATCTCTCTAGCTCCCATCTGAGATATTTATTGATGGTATGATTTTATACATAAGAGACCCTAAAGACTGCATCAGAAACCTCTTAGAACTGATAAACACCTTCAGCAAAAATACTTTTCAGCAAAGCAGCAGGATACAAAACTAACACACAAAAATCATTAGCCTTCCTATATACCAATGATGAACAATCTGAGAAAGAAATCAGTGAAACAATCCCATTCTTTGTAGCCTAAAAAAATACCTTGGAGGGCTGGAGAGATGGCTCAGCAGTTAAGAACACTGGCTGTTCTTGCAGAAGACATGGGTTCGACTCCCAGCACCCACTGGCAGCTAACAACTGTCCATAACTCTAGTTCCAGGGAATCCGATAGCCTCCTCTGTCCTCCTTGGGCACTGCATGACATGGGTGCACTTACCTACATGCAGACAATACATGCATACACATAAAAATAATCAATAAAATATTTAAAAAATACCTTGGAATCAACCTAACCAAGGATGTGAAAGACTTCTATAATGAAAACTTTGAGGGGCTGGAGAGATGGCTCAGTAGTTAAGAGTGCTTACTGTTCTTGCAGAGGACCTGGGTTTGGTTTCCTACATGACATGGTCACCCAACACCCACATGGTGGTGCACAACTACCTGTAACTGTAATTCCAGGGGATCCAATACCTTCTGACTTTCGCAGGCTCCCGCATGCAGGTGTATATACATACATTCAGGTGCACACATATATACATAAAGTAATTAAGAACTGGGCATGGGTCTGTGTGCCTTTCATCCCAGCACTCAGGAGGGAGAGGAACGATCTCTAGGAGTTCAAGGCCAGCCTGGTCTACATAACGAGTTCCAGGCCAGACAGGCACAAAACAAAACCTCCCCAAACAACAACAAAATCTTTAAAAACAACAAAACAAAACTCTAAAACACTGTGGAAAGAAACTGAAGAAGACACTAGAAGATGCAAAGACCGCCTGTGCTCATGTACTGGAAGAAATCAATATTGTGAGATGGCTATATTACCAAAAGCAATCTATAGATTCAGTGCAATTCCCACCAAAATCACAATGCTATTCTTCACAGAAACAACAACAAAAAAATTTAAATTCATATGGACCCGTAAGAGACCTCAGATAACCAAAGGAAGCCTGAGCAAAACAGAATACTGCTGGAAATATGACCACACGTGATTTTAAGTTATACTACAGAGCTATAGTAATAAAAGCAGCATAGTTGGGTGGGTGAGATGGCTCAGAGGGCAAAGGCATCTGCAACCAAGTCTGACAACCTGAGTTCAATCCCTAGGACCAACGTGGTGGATGGACAGAACTGACTCCCACAGATTGTCATCTGAGCTTCACATGTGTCTTGCTGCATGCATATACCATATATATATGCTAATAAAATGTAATAAAATTAAAAATCTAAGATCTAAGTGTCTGTTTTGTGCCAGTACCACGAAGTAGAGTAGCAGACTGAGATATAAGGCCATGCAACTATAGCCACTTCAGTTTTGACCAACATGCCAAAAATACACATTGGAGAACACAGTATCTTTGACAAACAGTGCTGGGAAACTGGATATCTACATGTAGAAGAATGAAACTAAATCTTTATCTTTTACCCTGCACTTAAATTAACTCTGAATGGATTAAGGACCTCAACATAAGATCTGAAATTCTGAAACTTCTGGAGGAAAAGAAGGAAGCACACTTCAAGATACAGGCATAGGTAACGACTTTCTGAACAGGACTGATGGCTCAGATGTAAGGCCAATAGTCAACAAATGGGATCACATGAAATTAAAAGGCTTTTGTACAGTTAACTGTTAATCAAATGAAGAGATAGCCTAATGAGTGGGAGAAAATCTTCCCCAATTATATATCTGACAAAGAATTAGTATCTAGAATATGCAAAGATCTCAAGAAAATAACTCAATCAAAAAATTGGTCATGGAACTGAACAGAATGTTCTCAAAAGCATAAATATAAATAATAAAAATCTGCAGGAATAGCCAGGCGTGGTGGCGCACGCCTGTAGCCCCAGCACTTGGGAGGCAGAGGCAGGTGGATCTCTGTGAGTTCAAGGCCAGCCTGGTCTACAGAGAGACCCTGTCTCAAAAAGACAAAAAAAAAAAAAAATTGCAGGAAAATGGATGGAATTGGAAAATATGACCTAAATGAGGTCTTTAATCCCAGCTCTCGGAAGGCAGGGGTAGCAGATCTCTGAGATTGAGGCCAGCCTGGTCTACAGTGGTTCCAGCCAGCTGGGGGGAAGCCCTGTCTCAAAAAAAAAAAAAGGTGTCTCCTTAAAGGTGATCCATCAAAGCATATGATCCAATGGAAAGCACCATAGGCCAAGAGTGCAGAAAGCCTAATGCCAATAGTGCCAGTCAGCCCTACAATGGATACTGCTCAGGACAGAAAATTCTACTTACCATGTCTTATTCTCTACTCTTTACCCAAGCCCAGTTCATGAGTTCAAAAGCTACATGGTGTGGTCTATGGGCATAATCTTTCCAGAGATTATGAAAGAAGTGTTTGTTTATTTAAAAAAATTTTTTTTTCATTTTATGTGTATGAGTGTGTTGCCTGCATGTATGTGAGTGCACCTGTGTCGTGCAATGCCATGGAGGTCAGAAGAGGGCTTTGGATTCCCCTGGAACTGGAGTTAAGGACGGTTCGTAGCCGCCATGTGGGTGCTGGGAATCGAACCCAGGTCCTCTGCAAGAGCAGTCAGTGCTCTTAACCGTGGAGCCATCTCTCCAGCCCCAGAAGTGTTTATTTTTAAATACTTAAACACTCAAAGTAGGTTTCTAACGTTTTTGGGGAAGGGATGGAAGATGAACAGCACAGTACAAGAACACTGCTAACTACAGCCAGCAACAGACTCCATATGTGGGGCTAACTTTCCACAGAAATGTTACTACTTGTGTCATATTAACATGATGTGCTTAGGAGATATGTCCTTCCTGACAATACCCTGTCATACCCTGAGGTGAGAGAATTCAGGAAGGGTCAGGAACTTAAGCACAGGATAGAAGTATGGAATTTAAAATCTTAAAAGCTCGGGGCTGGAGAGATGGCTCAGCGGTTAAGAACACCAATTGTTCTTGCAGAAGATCCAGGTTTTAATCCCAGCACCCACCTGGCAGCTAACAACTGTCTGTAACTCCAGTCCCATAGGATCCAACAGCCTCTTCTGACCTCTGAGGGCACTGCACGACACAGGTAGACTTACCTACATGCAGGTAATACACACATACACATAAAGATAATAAAAAATTTTAAAAAGTTTTAAAATCTTCTAACCTTGGCAGAAACTCAAAAGAGCTGATCTAAATCTCCATTTGAAAAAAATATTTTAGTATTTAAAACATTTTGTGTATAAGTGTGTTGTCCGCATGTATGTAACCATACCTGTCTTGTGCAGTGCCCTTGGACGTCAAATGAGGGTGTCGAATCCTCTGGAACTGGAGTTACAGACAGTTGTTATCTTCCATGTGGGTGCTGGGATTCAAACCTTGGTTTTTGCAAGAGCAGCCATTGCTCTTAACTGCTGAGCTAGCTCTCCAGTCCTCTAATTCTCCACTTTGTACCCAGGGAAACAGATCTTGGGAGGTAAAATAAATCACCTGAAATCCATAGCAACTTTAGATGTATCAGGCCTCCTGATTCCCAGCCAGACTGACCTTTGTCACAACCTACAGTCCTTCGTAAAACAAGGTAAACTGGTGGTAAATTTAGATACTAGATTATCTGAGTCGGTGTGTTGTGCATCTATAGTCATACTTGAAAAGCTGAGGCAGTAAAACTGTTCAAGGCTATGACTGAGAGAGCAATCTGGGCAACACAGAGTATTCCAGTTGAGTAAGGAAGAGAGGAGCAGGGAGTCAGAGGGGGAGAGTTTTTTCTTATGGTGCTGGGAATTAAAGTCACTGCCCCATGTACACTAGACAAGGGCTTTACTATGGAGCCATACCCCCAACTTCTATAAAGACTTTCTTTAACCAGCACATCTGGTATCAAAAGTAGACACTCAACCACTTTTCTGACTATCACTAATGAAACCATAACAGACTTGAAATGAATAAAAATAGATTAGTGGTACACAGTCTTGCTATACTGCTTTTATCTCTCAATTCTACTGTTAGAAATGAAATCTGTCTAGTTTTGTACAGTTGATAACTCTCTCCCAAGAAGGCTTAGCATCTATCTCTTTTTTTATTTTTTGTATATGAGTGTTTGCCTACATGTATGTATGGGGACCGTGTGTGTGCCTTCAGAGGCCAGAAGAGGATGTGGGGTCCCCTGGAACTGGAGTTATAGGAAGTTGCAAGCTGTCATGTGGGTGCTGGGAACTGAACCTGGGTCCTCTGCAAGAGCAACAAATACTCTTAACCCCTGAGCCATCTCTCCAGCCTGGCTTTGTATCTCTTAACAGATTTTTCAGTATTCCTGATTGTCTCTAAATGAGTTTTTTTTTACTTTTTGGATTTGCCACTATAAAACCTTACAGGGTCTCTCATTAATTGATGAGCTGTTTAAATCTTTGACATGTCAATTTCTTTATATACTAGTAATTACTTTTAATCATTCATCAAAATTATTTAATATTATACAAAAACCCCACTTGTATCTAAAGAGTTGGAGTTTTTCTGAGCAGCCACCTTTAACTTCTAAGAACATCTGATATATTTAGGTGTTAAAATGTAGGGGGATTCCGGGCATGGTGGTGCACGCCTGTAGTCCCAGCACTTGAGGCAGAGGCAGGCGGATCTCTGTGAGTTCAAGGCCAGCCTGGTCTACACAGTGAGTTCCAGGACACCTGGGGCTACATGGAGACCCTCTCTCACAAAGAAAAAAGAAACGACAAAGCAAACTAAACAATGTAGGCGGTTGGAGGAGATGGCTCAGTGTAAGACGGCTTGCTGTGTAAATCTGATAAGCCTGACAACCTGGCTTTGAATCTCACAGCACAAGTGTCTGCAATGCCAGTGAGCACCTATGGGGAAGTGGGAGGAGAGACAGGAGAACTTCGGGAAGCTGGTGGGCCAGCTAGCCTGACATACCCAGCAATGAACATAAGAGACTTTTGTCTCAAATAAGGTGGAGGTGATGACCAACCCCACAGGTCCTCTGATTTCCATGTGCTGCTATGGCATATGTGCATACATACACAGAGTTACTATGGATAAGAGGAAGAATTCCTGTTTTGGGACAGATCCATCAAAATGTCCAGCAGAGGTATAACTGCTTCCTCACCTCATCTTGAAAATGCTTTGAGGTTAGATCACCTGGATTAGAAGTCTAGCTTTTTCATACTTTTGGGAAAGTTCCTTAGTCTCCCAAAAGCTGCTTTTATTACAGTTAAATATGTAACATAGTCTTAAACTACTTGCAAAGACACAATTTAGGCACACCAAATACATTCACAGTGGTGTTATAACCATCACCATTATCTATGCCCCCCTTTAAAATTTCATCACCTTTAGTATAAGCTATGAACCTATTAAACAATAATTGCCCATTTTCCCTTCTCAACAACCCTGGTAAGCATCATTCTGATTTCTGTTTCTATGAATCTGATCCTTTCAAATTGTTTATGGAAGTGGAATGTTTTCCTTCTATATCTGGCTTATTTCACTTACCATAATGTGTTCACAGATCCACACATGCTGTGGCATGAGACATAATTTCATATCTTAAAACTTTGAAAACTATTTTTTTTTTTGTTATGGCCTTTAATCCCAGTACTCAGGAGACAGAGGCTGGTGGATCTCTGTGAATTCAAGACCAGCCTGGTTTACACAGTTAATTCCAGGCCAGCTGGGGCTACAGGGAGACCCTGTCTCAAAAAGACAAAAATCCACACATGCTGTGGCATGAGACATAATTTCATATCTTAAAACTTTGAAAACTATTTTTTTTTTTGTTATGGCCTTTAATCCCAGTACTCAGGAGACAGAGGCTGGTGGATCTCTGTGAATTCAAGACCAGCCTGGTTTACACAGTTAATTCCAGGCCAGCTGGGGCTACAGGGAGACCCTGTCTCAAAAAGACAAAAAAACAAACAAACAAAAAAGAGTCTTTTTTGTGTATGCATCCACGCGCACACACCACAATGTGCATGTAGAGGCCAGAGACAACTTGCAGGAGCCAGTTCTGTCTGTCTACTATGTGGGTTCTGAGGACTGAACTCAGGTGGTTTGGTGGCAAGTGTCCTTACCTGCTGAGCCATCTCACTGGCCCTTATTTCTTTTAATGACTGAATGATACTGCATTCCATTCATATATCATATTTTGATTATCCATTCATTTGATGATGGGCACTTGGATTTTTCTAGCTTTTAGTGTGTAAGATAATACTGCTGTGAACACGGTCATACAAATATCTGAGTTCTAGCTTTCAGTTCTGGATATATACAGGAACAGAACCGCTGGGTTACGTTATAGTTCTGTATTCAGCTGAGGAACTACCACATCATCTTCCACAGTGACTGCACCATATTCTGTGGTTTCTTTTACTTTAATTAAAAAGTGTTTTCATTTATTTTTATGTGTATGAATGTTTTGCCTGCATGTATGTAAGTGCACCAAGTGCATGCAATGTCCTCCAAGGTGAGAAGGCATCAGGTCAGATCCCTTGGAACTGGAGTTACTGTTAGCCAGCATGTGGGTACTGGGAACTGAACCCAGCAGCTCCTCTGCAAGAGCAGTTACTGCTGTTAGTCACTGAGCCATTTCTCCAGTCCATCATTAAAACACACACACACACACACACACACACACACACACACACACACACACAGTGTGTGTATGTGCATGTCAGAGGACAATTTGTGGGGGTCAATTCTTTCCTTCCACCATGTGAGTGCCAGGCATCAAACTCAGGTTGTCAGCCTTGGCAGCAAGTGTCTTTACCTGCTGAGCCTTCTGGCTGGTCCTTCTTTCACTTTTTTTTTTTTTTTTTTAAGTCTCTTTGAGACAGGGTCACCCTGTAGTCCCAGGTGGCTTGGGACTTGCTACATAGACTGGGCGAGCCTTCTTGATCTCACAGAGATCTGCCTGCCTCTGTTTCAGGACTAAAGGTGTGTGGCACCACACCCAGCTGATATACAAGTTTTTACAAATTACATTTCTTTGTTTTGTGTGTAGGTATGTAGGCACGTGCTTGCTGTTGTGTATATGGAAGTTAGCAGACAACCTGAAGAGGTAGGTCCCAGGGACTGAACTCATCAGGCTTGGCAGCAAGCATCTTTACCAGCTGAGCCATCTCCCCAGCCCAGTATGCACATTCTAAACTTGGATGAAGGCCAGTTTATTCTTCTCTTTTGTTGCCTGGTCTATCTACTGTCATATCAACAAGTCCACAGTCAATTACAATCATAAAAGTTTCTCCCAATTAAAAAAAAGAAAGAGGGTTTTTTGCTGGCATGGTGGCACACACCTGTGGTCCCAGCACTGGGGAGGCAGAGGCAGGCAGATCTCTGTGAGGTCAAGGCCAGCCTGTTCTACATATTGAGTTCCAGGGCAGCTGGTGCTACAGGGAGACCCTGTCTCTCTGTCTCTGTCTCTCTCTCTCACACACACACACAAACAAAAAAAATTTGGGGGGGGGATTTATTTTTATTTTATGTGTATGAGTTTTATGTCTGCATGTGTGCCATGTGGGTGCTGGGAACCGAACCTGGGTCTTCTGCAAGAACAGTCAATGCTCTTCACCACGGAGCCATCTCTCTAGCCTCCTTCAAAAAGAGTCTTAAAGCACTAGCTCTTCAGTTTAGATCTTGATCTATCTCTCTTTTTTTTTTTTGGTCTTTTTTGAGACAGGGTCTCCCAATAGCCCCAGCTGGCCTGGAACTCACTATGTAGACCAGGATGGCCTTGAACTCAGAGATCAGTCTGCCTCTGCCTCCCGAGTGCTGGGATTAAAGGCGTGCACCACCACACCCAGTGATCTTGATTTACTTCTAATTAGTTTTCAGTGTTCGAAGTCTAACTTCATTCTTTGGCATGTGAACATCAAGTTTTGTTGCACCATTTGTTGAAAACTGTCCTTTCCTAATTGAATGGTCTTGGAACCCTTGTTAAAAATTAGTTTGCTGGCTGGGCATGGTGGCCTACGCTTTTAGTCCCAGCACTTGGGAAGCAGAGGCAGGTGATCTCTGCGAATTTGAGGCCAGCCTGGTCTACATAATGAGTTCCAGGCCAGCCAGGGCTACACAGTGACACCCTATTTGAAAAAACAAAGAAAAAAATTGGTTTGTCATGTAGCATTTATTTCTTGTGTCTGCATTCTAATCTGTTCATCTATATTTTTTATGCCAATATCCCAATATCATACTTTTTTTTTTTTTTGTCTTTTGAGACAGGGTCTTCTTGCAGCCCCAGCTGGCCTGGAACTCACACAGATTCACCTGCCTCTGACTCCCAAGTGCTGGGATCAAAGGTGTGTGCTACCACACCTTGATAAAATGGTAGTTTTTCGAAAAGTTCAACATGGCCCTTGAGGTGGAGCACACTTTTAATCCCAGCTCCTAGGGGCAGAGGCCTGTGGATCTCTGTGAGATTAAGGGTGAGACTCTTGGTAGGTTGACCAGGCTCCAGTGGAAGGACCCAAACCAAAGGGCATTTGGGGACACAAATTTGATTCTATAGGCCTTAATATATTAACAAATCAAATTAGATATTTAAAAGTATGTTAATAATTCATGTATAATAATATGTTAATATATAATAAAATTGAGTGGGGCAAAGGTGGGTGGATCTCTGTGAGTTCGAGGCCAGCCTGGTCTACATTGTGAGTTCCAGGTCAGTTGGGGCTACAGGGAGATCCTGTCTCAAAAAGACAGGAAAAAAAAAAAAGGCTGTTTGAGCCAGGCATGGTGGTGAATGCCGGTACTTCCAGTAATTGGGAGGCTGAGGCAGAACTGTGTGATGGGGGTCAGCCTCTGTTGCATAGTGAGACGGTAAAATCCTATTTTGAAATCAAAACCTAAACCAAGGCATCTGGAATTTGGAAGGAGCTGCACTGAATCTATGGGTCACTGTGACACCCTAACAACCTAATAATGTCCTGGTTTTTTTGGTCTTTTTGAGACAGGGTCTCCCTGTAGCCCCAGCTGTCCTGTTTTCTTATTTATAAACAGAAATATCTTTCCATTTACTTAATGTCAGCATTGATTTACTGTTTGCAATGTTTTATAGTTCTCCACATACAGATCTCTCATCTGTTTGGTTAGGTTTATTCCTAGGTATTTAACTCTTCTAGATGCACAGTAAATGGAATTACTTTCCTAATTTCCTTTTTACACTGCTCATTTCTTTAATCTCTTCCAGCTCCTATTTCTTTACCTGAGGTGAGAACAGTACTACACTTCACATCACTGGAAAGGGATAACAGACACACGCTACATGTGTGGGAAGATAACAGACACACGCTACATGTGTGGGAAGAGCATACTGCAGTTCTGAGATTAGAGTTAAGCAGCCTTCTTGGGTTAGTATCTGGACCAGAACATTCAATATCAGTGAGCTTTGCACAACCTATTTAATCACCGGTGACTTAGTTTTGTCATCTTAAAATGCACCTCAAAATAATACCTATTTCAAAAGCTCATTAGAGGGTAAAATGCTTAGAATGCTGTCTGTCACATCATAGAAACCTTATAGGTAACAATTATTCTTCCTGCTCAGATTATGAAAATAGTCTAGCAATTTGGTTTATTAGTTTTTCAACTATCCATTTTATTTACTACTTGTAAATGAATCTTTCTAAATCACTGCTCTAGTCAGCCATGTGTTAATGAAGGGGATGTGTTCTGAAAATGCACTGTTGTGCAAATATCATAGTGCACTTATGCACACCTAAATGGCATAATTGCTCACCTGACATGCCTTCCTGCTGCAATAAAGAGACCTGATAAACATGAGTGGTAGGAGGCTCCTGCTGGTGTGACACAGCATGGTTTTGTAACAAACTTCTCAGTAAGTACAAGTTTAAAGAAATGATAAAAGGTATAGTGCAGTCAATACACAAATCAGTATCACAGTTGTCAGCATTATCCAGAATTATGTACTATACCTTTTGCTTTATGACACAGGGTCTCCCTACATATCTCAGGGCCTAGATCTCAGCATGTAGCTCAAGCTGCTCTTAAACTCTCCATCTGTGATGGCTAATCCTAGGTGTCAACTTGACTGGATCTGGGATTAACTGAAATGAGAGAGATCTTGATTGGATCATCTGAAGCTGGAAGACACACCCTAAATGTGGGTGTTACCTTCTGATGGCAGCCCGTATAAAAGGCCAGGGCAGAGGAGAACACCTGGCTTCTTGCTGCTTACCTTCTCTCTTGCTGGTGAGTTCGTCTTGCTGCTATAGACTGAAGACTAGCTGATCTTTCGGAATTCGTCAGACCTTCAGCGCCAGATTGGGACTACTGAGACATCCAGCCTCGTGGACTGAGCGACTATGGATTCTCAGCCCCTCCAGTGTGGTGCAGCCATTGTTGAACTATTCGGACTCTATCCTGTGAGCTAAGCTGAAAAATCTCTATACATATATATTCATCCTACCAGTTCTGTTTCTTTGGAGAACCCTGACTAATACACCATCTTTCTGTCTTTGGATCCTGAGTGCTGGAGTTACAGGAATATGTCAACATGCCTGGCTTGTGCCATTCTTTTATACAACTGGTAGCATAGTAGGTTTGGTTATGTCATGTGTCACTACAACCACATGAGCAGTGAGCTGCGCTACAATATCAGGGCAGCTACATTACTGATAGGAATTGTAGCTCTACTATAATTTTATAGGACCACTGTCATGGTTTAATGTTTCCCACAGCCTCATGTGTTTGAACACTTGGTCTCCAGCTGTTGGTACCATTTTTGGAGAGTGTGGAATCTTTGGGATACAGGGCCTCACTGTCAAAGGTGGGTCACTAAGTATGAGCCTTGAAGATTGTAGTTGCTTCTGATTCTGGCCAAGGTGTTTTGCTTCCTGGTCTGGGTGCCACGTGAGAAGCTATGCCACCATGGTGCCATAAGCTGCACTACTGTGCCTTCCCTAGAATGATGATACTGTGTGGCAAGTAACCCTTTCCTCCCGTAAGTTGCTTCTGTCACACGTTTCGTCACAATGATTGAAAAAAATAATACCCCCCACCATATATGTAGTCTTTAACTGATTGAAATCACTACGAGACTAGAGGCTTAGACATCACATGAGTTTTTCATCACAAACTAAACAAATTTCTAAGTGCTAAGAATTCTATCCAGTTTACCACACTGCAATGCCAGAGCACTTTTCTAATCCCAGTTCCCACTCTCCTTGAACTTTTATTGTGAAGGCAGCAGTTGACATTTATGGAGCATGACCTTGGGTAAGAAATGTGGCCTCAGGTCCTTATCCATAAAATGGAAGCCAGACCCTAAGATGAACTCTACTGTCTCCTACTGCTTACCACAATGCCTTATATAAAACAAGCAACCAACTATGGTCTACTGAGTTTCAGATATGAAATTCTTAGAAACTTAACAGGTGACAAATCATCAAAATAATTAATTTTCCAAAACTTACCATGCTTTCAGTTCTGATTTTGTCAAGGAAGCACAATATTTTTTATCAGTGAAAGCTAACTATATAACAATATTATTTCTGAATGAATACATATCCTCCTGGAAGCTGAATCCTCTTAACAACAGGATTCCTGAGCTGTAGGTAGGAGACTCATCACAATTCTTCACATCTTCTTTTACTTTAGCATCCACAGGGTAGGTTATTTATCCTCTTGCACAGGAATCTTTAGGGTATTAAACTGCTTTTCAAAATAACACACTAAGCCTGCCTTAGCCACACTGGCTTTGTAGTAAGCCCTGCTCACCACTGGCTGCTGGTTTCTAAGGCAGAGCAGTCAATTTGGAGTTGAGGGTCTACTTCCAGGACTTCTTGGAGTTAACCTTTTGGCTCTGGGGTTGAGTCTTCATTCACCCTGGTAGAGTATCTTCATTTCAACTCTTTGGCATATGTATGTCTACATGAATTCAGATTTTGTTTGAGCATGGAGAGAAGGATGTACACAGCAACTATGAAGTCAACTAAAGCTTGCTTTCTGTTTTAATCATCCGTACTTTAAAAAGTGAGATGATGGGGGCTGGAGAGATGGTTAAGAGCTCATACTACTTGTGTAGAGGACCTGAGTTCAGTTCCTAGCACTCATACTGGGCAGCTCACAACCACCTAGCTCCAAGGGACCTGACAACCTCTTCTGGTCTCCATGAGCACCCCCCATGCACATGGCAGACACAAGAAAATAAAAATAACAACAAAAAATCTTTTTTTTTTTAAAAAAAAATGAGATGATGAGGGCACTTGCCTAGCAATGTGTGAAGCCATGAGTCTGAGGTTCAGTGGGTAAAGAGCTTGCTGCAAACATGAGAGCAAAGTTTGGATCCCCAGCACCCACATAAAAAGCTGAGTGTGGTGGTGTACCATAACCCTAGTGCTGAAGACAGAGACAGGAGTCCTGGGTTTTGAGCTCCAGGTTCAGTGAGCAGCCCTGACAAAGGGAAGAGCAACAGAAGAGACCTGAGGCTAACCTCCGGCTTCTACAAGCATATGCATTCACACACAGGTACATACCACACACAATTCTTCTTCAAAGTTAGATTAGCTGGGCCTGGTGGCACATACCTTTAATTCTAGCACTTAGGAGGTGGAGGTAGAGGTAGGTAGCTCTTTGTGAGTTTGAGACAAGCCTGGGCTATACAGTAAGATCCTGTCTCAAAAAAAGTGAGATTATAAGTATCTTTGTTGTTTTCTAAGTCAGTAGAATTATGTGCTTTTTTAAAATTATTATTTTTTTTTAAATTTTTAGTCTTTTTGAGACAGGGTCTCCCTGTAGCCCCAGCTGTCCTGGAACTATGTAGACCAGGCTGACCTTGAACTCACAGAGATCCGCCTGCCTCTGCCTCCCGAGTGATGGGATTAAAGGTGTACGCCACCACGCCTGGCCAAATTATGTGCTTTTAAACCCTGACTAATAAATAAAAAAGATCTGAGAGCCATCTTAGAGAAATGCAGAAAGGGGAAACCCTTTCTGAATATTAAAAAAAAATCAGAAAACCCTGAATATATTCAACTGTGTAACCTGTGCTGTCAATTTCAGGTTAATCTCCAGAAAACCCTCTTCTTAGCCCAGAGGAAGTATGTAAACTGATCTGAGATTCAAGTTGTTGATCAGGGCTGCCAAAACATTTGGACCTGCATACTGTCAAAACCTTTTATAAAAAGGAAGGAAGGAGAAGAAAGGAGCTATGGGGACTGGAGATACAGGTAGTGGAGAGTTTAGCAGGCAAGGTCCTGAGTTTAATCCCTAGCACCAAAAATGAGAACAATGCAAAAATAAATAAAGTAAAATAAAGGGCTGGTGAGATGGCTCAGCAGATAAAGGTGCTTTCCTCCAAGCCACATGGCTTGAGTTTGATCCCCAGGGACTCATATGGTAGAAAGAGCCAACTCCCAACTGTTGTCTTCTTTTTTAAGATTTTTTAATTTTTATTTATTTTTCTTTTATGTGCATGAGTGTTCTCCTTGCATGTCAATAAGCGCACCTGTGTATGCAATGCCTGCAGAGGCCAGAAGAAGGCATTGAATCCCCTGGAACTGGAGTTACAGATGGTTGTTAGCCACCATGGGAGTGCTGAACTTAGTTGGGTCCTTTGCAAGAGCGGTAAGTGCTCTTAACCATTTCTAAGCCATTTCTCCAGCCCCTTAAAAGTTGTCCTTTAACCTCTACAGGTGTTCTGTGGCACACATAAACACACATACACATACCCACAAACTAATAAAATGCAATAAAAAATTAAAAAATATATCTAAAAGAAAACAAAACCCCAAAACTAATGGCCAGGCACGGTGGCACATGCCTTAATCCCAGCACTCCAGAGGAGGCAAAGGTAGGTGGATCTCTATGAGATCAAGGCCAGCCTGGGCTATTAGCAAGTTCCAGGCCCGCTGGGGTTACAGGGAGACCCTGTCTCATAAACAGCAGCAACAACAACAAATTAGCAATAAATGGAGGAATCTGGTTAAGTAACCAAAATAATCTTCAGGCTAGTAATGATAATTTGTCTGTCTTCTTTATGTTAGTATTTTCTTCATTATTTTGGGGATGTTAATACAACTTTAATATTACCAAATCTATTTTCAAGTTTATCCATTAAACATTTCTATGCAGCAACCATTGTAATATAAGTTATGGCTGTGAATAATTTTTCAATCTGAAAAAGTTATGAAAATAAACAGAAAAATCTTCAGAAACCTTTCTTCCAGTCTATGAATTTAGATGTCTAAGAGAATTTTTATTTCAGTTTACTAAAGCCAATTTTAAAAAGCCACAGTATCTAAAAATGGGGCATGAGAAATGGCTCAGTGGTTTAGAGCACTTGCTGCTCTTGCTGAGGACCTCAGTTCAGTTCCCAGCACCTACTTGACAGCTTACAACCTCCTGTAACTGCATTTCCATGGGCTCTCGGGCCCTTTTCTCACCTCCATAGGCACAGCGTGCACATGTACACATACATACATACATGGTAAACATACATAAAATGAAAACAAATCTTTAAAAAAACGAGTGTCATCCAGGCATGGTTGCACATGCCTTTAATCTCAGCACTTGGGAGGCAGAGGAAGGTGGATTTCTGTGAGTTCAAGGCCAGCCTGGTCTACATAGTGAGTTTCAGGCCAGCTGGGGCTACAAGGAGACCCTGTCTCAAAAAGATGAAAAAAAAAAAAAAAAAAGAATGTCTACTGACATAAACTTTAAAAACCAGCGCTTATCCCAGAGTTAATGCTGGTGGGACTGTTAATTGGGCCAGTTATTATTATGGAAATCAGCATGGAGGTTCCTGTAAAAACTAAAAGTAGATCTACTATGTGACCTAGATATACTACTCCTGCACACATACCTAGAGGATTCTGAGTCAGCACACCAAAGGCACTTGCACGTTTACTACTGCTGCACTATTCACAATAGTGACAGTATCTTTACCCACAGATGAATGGATACTGAAGATATGACACATATATACAATGTGGTGTTAGAAGAATGAAATTATGTCATTTACTGGAAAATGGATGCAACTTGACATCATCCTATCAAATGAAATAAACCAGACTCAGAAAGTCATGGATGGTGATATATCAAAGTACATGACAAACTTGAAAGAAATTGTCTTTATGAAGCCCAGTACTATGTATAATGACTATATGCCAACAAAATTCATTCTTTGTATATCTTTACCCAATAGATTACATATTAAGTTTTCTTTACCCAGTTTGATCTGATTTAGAACTTAGCATATAGTAAGTGGTCAGTAATGCTAGCTGACTCACAGCCAAAATGAATCAATATATACTGAGAGACCGAAGACATGACCCTGTATTTAACACCAGACAAAGAGAGCTACTGGTGTTACCTAACAAATACCATTTCCTGTGGTGGAGAAAATATTTTTGGAAAATTATTGGGATTAGTTAAACTTCAAAGACAATGTTAAAAGCTCCAAGAGTACCCTAAATACCCCTGTAACTTAGAAAGGTAGGTTTTTTTGTTTTTTCTTGACTTTTTTTGAGACAGGGTCTCCCTGTAGCTATAGCTGGCCTGGAACTTGCTATGTAGATCAGGCTAGCATTGATCTTACAGAGATCCACCTACTTCTGCCTCCCAAGTGCTAGGATTAAAGGTATATGCCATCATGCCCTGTTGGTTGATTTTTTTTTTAATTAAAAACTTTATGTGTATCAATGTTTTGCCTTCATGTGTAAGTATACCATGTGTGTGTAATACTGAAGGAGGCCAGAAGAGGGAGTTATATTCCCTGGATCTGAAGTTATGGACAGTTGTTAGCTGCCATGTGGCTGCAGGAACTGAATCTGGGTCTTGTGCAAGAGCAGCCAGTGCTCTTAACAACTGAGCCCTGTCTCCAGCCCCAGGAAAGACTGCTTTTGATAATGAACAGTCAGACACTTGTCTCCCCTCCCTTGCAGTTTCCTTCTTATCTGCATATATAGGCAAACAATCTTCTCTTAAGCCAGGCCAGTGTCCTTGAGGGAACAATTGGCCAATCAGTGTAAACATCAGACTCAGCAAAGAATATTCAGTATATCCTCATGATAGTGGCAGATCTGAGTAACACATTTTCACTTCAGCATTAGAACACAATCAGATTTTAGATGTTTATGCACAATATACTGCATTGTATTTCCACCAAATGCAAAGGGTTTACTATAGAAGGTCTCAATCTCTAGTCCCTAAATTCTACCATTTTAGTTTACAGAAGGCTACAATCCACCCCAAAGCTTTAGTACCAGCAAACCAGGCATCAAAAAAAAAAAAAAAAAAACAACTTTCTCTGAAACCCACATATTATTCAACAGTTACCTTAGATCTTTGACAATTAATAGATTCTCATTTGTTCTCAGCCATCAATAATAACAGATTAGCATTAACAGGATTAAGGGAGACTTCTAAACATTGAACATATAAAACAGAATTCAAACTTCTAAGCCTTGACTATGTCTTGTCTATGTCACTTGGAAACTTTATGTTGACCTCAAGTGTTCTTCTGATAATAAAGTGTCTCAGACTGTGATGACTGCTGACCTGATACAGCTTTTCAATTGAGCAGACCTGATGGAAACAGGCAGAATTTCAAAGCTGTGTAGCTCGAAGATTAGAAAAACGGAGGTCAGTTTTATTTGCCCCCCATAATGATACAAAAATTGTGACCCGTTATAACCTTACCATGAGACCCAGGCATTTCTTTAGAAACTGAATCTCACTTCTTAGTATTCTAACAATCCAAAGTAAACAGCAAAAGCTGTTTGTGGTTTTGAGTGCAGAGGCAGACACATTCTTTTTCCTAAATTCAACCACAAAGAAAGACATGGAATTTAAGTTAAAATATTTGAGGACTTTTACATGTAACTGGAATCAAGTAATAGGAAACTTTCCAACTATTTTCACTTCATTAAAAACATCTACAGAAGTTTTTATATCTCCCAATAAGAACAACAAGACCCACAATGAAAGAGGACAGAGGTTGTCTCAATTTGTGCTAAAGAATCATTTGTTTATGGGTCTTACTAGTTTTTTCCCCCTCCAGGCTCACTCTACAAGGGTAAAATAGTCATTTTCACAGTTTCTGTGCTGCAGAGATTTCTGCTGTCTATAAACAACCCAAACCGTAGAATTTCTTTAGCATTCCAAACAAACTAATTAACCTCTGGGAAATGGGGGCTGTATTAACAAAAATGAAATGTATGAAAGCCTCCTTTAGAAAAGTAAGAAAATGTGCTCACTTTGGCAGCACATGTATTAAAACTGGAACAAGGGGCTGGAGAGATGGCTCAGTGATTAAGGGCACTAACAGCTCTTGCAGAGGATCTGAGTTCGAATCCCAGCACCCGCGTGGTAGCAAGCATCTGTTTGCAATGCCAATTCCAGGGCACCTTAAACCCTCTTCTGACCTCCACAGGCACTGTGCAACATGGGTGATACACATGCAGGCAATACACTCACACACATAAAAAATTAATAAATAAAAAAAATTTTTTTTTTTGGTCTTTTTGAGACAGAGTCTCCCTATAGCCCCAACTGGCCTACAATTCACTATGTAGACCAGGCTGGGCTTGAATTCACAGAGATCCGCCTGCCTCTGCCTCTGCCTCCTGAGTGTTATTTTTAACTGAAACAATACAGACATTAGCACAACCTTTTAAGCACATGGACAAGGTGGCATATGCCTGCAATCCTAGTACTTGGGAGGCTGAGGCAGGAGAATGGCAAGTTCAAGGCCAGCCTGAGCTACAAAGTGAGTCTATCTGTCTCTTTCTCAGTCTCAAACACACAATACCAACAATCCCTGCTCTTTTCTTTTTGATCCATCAAGACGTGAAGAATCTCAGTCAAAAGCTACCAACCACCATGACTGACTGCACCCTTAAACTGTGAACAGAAATAAACCCTTCCTTCTTTAACATGCTTCTGCCAAGTATTTCCTCACAGCCACAAGATAAGTTCTTAACACAGTGGCAAGCCTAACTGTACTGTCCTATCAGTCTTAAAAAGATCAAGCAGAGCACTGACTGCTGGATTTACCAAGTAATAAAAAATCTTGCAAAGGGCACACCAGGAACCAACCAATCTGCCCATCTAATAACAACAGTAACAACCAACCCATAGGTGACAGAGACAGACTCACAGATGAATCAGATGACAGAATGTTCCGACAGGTACTCAAAAAACTATGATGAGTATCCAAGAAAATGGGGAAAATAATGAATTAAAGAGATGAAAAGATAGAGTGGCATGATGGTACACTCCTTTAATCCCAGCACTTGGGAGGCAGAGGCAGGCGGATCTCTGTGAGTTCAAGGCCAGCCTGGTCTCCATAGTGAATTCCAGGACAGCTAGTGCTACAGGGGGACAAAAAAAAAGATGAAAAGATAATTTCAATTAAAAAATCCATTGGAATCAACATATACATAAATATACAATTAAATGGACACGCAAAAGTAAAAATACAATTTCTATAAATAATTCCATATGTTTAAATAGAAGAAGAGAACAATAAAATGGATTACAGAGCAACCAAAAAAACAAAATACAAACAGAATTAGAGGAGTTAATGTAGTAAGAAAAATAGAGGTTTATTTATTATTTTTATTTTATGTGTATTGCCTGCATGATTTGAACCTGGGTCTAGTGTTCTTAACCACTGAGCCATCTCTCCAGCCCCTAGAGTATTTTGTTTTGTTTTAAGAAGCCGGGCCTGGTGGTGCATATTTTTAATTCCAGCAGAGGCAGAGGTAGGTGGGTCTCTGTGAGTTTGAGGCCAGTCTGGTCTATACAGCAAGTTCTCCAGGCCAGTCAAAGCTACACAGTGAGACTTTGTCTCAACAACGGTTGTTTTTTTCCCCTTAAAGTCCCAAATGGAGAAGGGGAAAAACAAAAAGAGATACTAAAAATGACAAGTCACAATTTTTCTAAAACTTATGAAAGAATTTAGCTTACAAATTCCAAAAGGTTGGGAAATCCAAAGCTGAATCAATGTAAACAGTGTCTGGCGGCAGAGGCCTGAAATCTTAGCTATTAAAAAGGCTAAGACAGGAGGACTAAAACTCAAGACCAGCCTGGGCAACTTAGCAAGACCCTGTCTCAAAGTAAGAAATGGAGCTGGAGGCATAGTGCTTGCCTAGCTGAAGGTTCAATCTCCAGTATTTCACACAAACAAGTTAGATTTCCTCACATGCTTGTCTGTTGTGTCTGTTCACAGAGTCCAGGTGGCTAGGCAAAGGGTTTTCGGAAAATATGAGAAGGATTTATGGACCAAGACCAACCTAGACAAATTCCCTGGAAGGAATGACTGTTCAGGAAATTTTTTACCAGATATTCGTTTAAATTGGGCACATAGACAAATAACTGAACAAGCAGACATCCGTCTAACTCTACAGAGAAATACCTAAGTATAGAAAGTTGAATACATGGACTATTTGTCCTAGCAAAAGATGGGCAAATGATAGAATAAAACTTTAGTCATGGATTTTTTTATTCCTTAACTCAACTAATACCCCAGGAAAGAAAAAAGCAATTCAGAATATCGTAACACCAGAGAGAAAAACAGGCACTACCGCTTTTATGAAATATTCCCATGCTTTCCAGCTAATTGAGGCATAACTACTCCTCTTCTGGACTGATCAACGATAGGCTTTACCTGGCTTCTTGACCTCCCTGTTGCTATTTGGTCAGTTTAACTGTCTTTAAGATCCCACAAACCCAAAGACAACTATTCACAGAGCAGAGCTTCTGGGCCTGCTCCAGGAAGCTTGTTCAAAACACTGGCAGCTTCTGCTGCTTTGAAGCTTGTGGCCTGAAATTACTTTTCTTCTTGGCAGTAACTCTAAGTCCAGCATTATTTTTAACATTAAATATAACTCCCCTACTACAGGGCTTGATATTTCTGAAACTGTTTTCTTTTATATTACTTTCTTTTTTTTGTCTTTTTGAGACAGGGTCTCCCTGTAGCCCCAGCTGGCCTGGAACTCACTATGTAGACCAGGCTGGCCTCGAACTCACAAAGATCCTCCTGCCTCTGCCTCCCAAGTGCTGGGATTAAAGGCGTGCACCACCACACCTGGCTTTATATTACTATTTTAAATAATTTATTTCTTAATCAGAAACTTTCAGTTACTGAGCTCCATTTACATGTTCTGGTATGAAAACCAAATGTATGTTCTTTCATAGAAATGTTTTTAATTTTGTTTGAAGTCATAAACACCATTTCAAGATTCCTTATAATTATTCTATCTAGTCTGGAGGACAGTCAAACTCAAGTGTTTCTTAATCAGAACCACCTAGAGTTGTATTTGTGCCTCTGATAAGGCCATAGGCAAAAGTATCCTCAAGGCATAAATGTCTTCCTAATTATGCATTCATATGGGTGGCTTGGGTAATGGCTTAACTCTTCAAATGATTATGAAGAAGGGCTAGAGAGATGGCCCAGAGGTTTAGAATACTTCTTGCTCTTCCAGAGGCCCTGGGTTTGCTTCCTAACACCCACATGGCTGCTACCAACTTTCTGTAACTCTAGTTCCAGGGGATCTGCTGCCCTTTTCTGGTCTCTGCAGGTATTGCATGCATGTGGTGCACTTACATGCAGGTAAAACACTACATACATAAAAATAAAAATACATAAATAATTTAAGAACAGTACATTTACATACAGTTTACAAGCTGTTTGAACAAGTTCTGAAATATCTGTGTTACCTGTAAAGAGTATGAGCATAAATATTATTAGAAATATGCTATTGGATGTTCATATAAACATTAAAGAATGTGTTATAACTATGGTAAGTTCCCTTTGACACCAAATCCCTCTGAATGTTATTAAAAATTCTAAAACCACCATCTAAATAAAAAAATACTTTATTATTTTTATTTTGTATGACTGTATTGCCTGCATGTATCTAAGTGCATTTGTGCTGTGCAATGCCTGTGGAGGTGAGAAGCGTGTCCTGGAATTGGAGTTATGGATGGTTGTTAGCCACCACGTGGGTGTTGGGAACAGAACTTTGGTCCTCTGCAAGACCAGCCAGTGTTCTTAACTACTGAGCCATCTCTCCAGTACCGGGGTAGCTATTAAGAACTACTATTTCTACAAAGATTAGTCTGAACATGTGCTTATAATTCTTCTGGTAAATTCTGTTACATTTTTCTAAATGACCAGAAATACAAAAGCCCACAAAACAAAAAGAATGGGAAGACGACAACTGTTAAGAGATGCTAAACAGAATTTTAGAAAATACACTGTAAATAGACAAAACAAAACAAAACAAAACAAAAGGTTAGAGAAGGCAGAAACCTCACCGTCTACAGGGTAGGGTGAAGACATAAACAACAAATTGATTTGAGCCATGAAACCCTGCAAAGGCACAGGAATTCTGGGTTTCCCTGACAGCATGGATGAGAAGATTTTTGTGTTGCTATAACAGAATGCCACAGACTCGATAATTTATAATGAACGGCAATTTGTTTGACTGAACAAATTCTGAAGGGTGAGAAGTCTAAGATCCAATTACTACACCCAAGAGGGCCTTTGTGCAGCATCATTCCATGGCAGAAGGAAGGGAAGAAGATCCAAACGCACCTTCATCAGGAATCTACTACTGTGATAACTAGCCCACTTCCCCAATTGTCCCTGTCCTCCTTGCTCCCTCTCTTCCTCTTGCTCTCACTCTGTCTCTCTCTCTGTGCTAAGGATAGACCTCAATGTTTTATGGATGTTATGCAAGTGTTCTGCTATTGAGCTACATGCCCAGCTCCTATTCATCTCTCCAAGGTCTTAATCTTCCAACAAATTTTTCTTTCTTTCTAAGAAACAAGAGTTCGATATCCCTACTCTGCATACCAAAGACACTACACCTCTCCAATTCAGCAAGAGAGAGTGGTTTATTCTTGAGAGAAACGAACTAGTGCGGCTCCAGAAGTGGGAGCAGGGTCAAGATCACACCAAATCAAGAGGGTCACATGAGTACCTGCTCCTCAATGGTAATGCTGCTACACGCACTGAGCTCGGCAAGAGAAAGAAAAACATCTGGTCTACTAGGCCTGCCACAATGTTCTTTGATCACATTCATCTAACTCCGTTCTGGAGAGAGTTTTAGAAATGGTAGAACATCTAATAAATCTGTTTACTATGAAGCAATTTTCAGTTTCCTATTACTAAACATCTACTAAAGCAGGTTTTGGCAAATTATATATCTAACAACATGGTGTGATGAACTGAAACTCCTTACAGGATCAGAGGCAAGAAGTTTAAAACATTTTTCCCTGGGTAGCAAAGGAAATAAACACATTTGATTAACTCCAGTAATAAAGCTTTCCACCCGATATCACCTCCAGAATTACTGAAGGAAAAAATCTTACATTTACTTACATACCTATAAAAGAAGCTATGTGAGGAAACCCACTACACATGAAGTCTTCTAGTGTGCAGAGATATGTACTGGCAGGCTTGGACAGCTTGGAATTTTTAAAATGTTGCAACTTCATTATTATTATTGGTGGTGGTGGTATTCTTTTTTTTTGTTTTTTGTCTTTTTCAGACAGGGTACCCCTGTAGCCCCAGCTGGTCTGGAACTCACTGTGTAGACTAGGTTGGCCTTGAACTCACAGAGATTCACCTGCCTCTGCCTCCCGAGTGCTGGGATTACAGGTATGTGCCATCATACTCAGCAACTTTATTATAAATCATTGAAGGACTTAACAACTGCTTGTGTCAGTGAAAAATAAGAGAACACCAAACCCATAACTGAATAAAATCTGGATAAAATTCCTTAAAGCACTAACACTTGTTATCCAGTTGAACTCTACTATTTGTAAAAGAAAATCTTGATAAACCCCATCAAACCATATGCTATTACGTACTGACACTTATGACTGGAGTCACATGCTCCACTGTTCTGAGGACTGTCCAGCACCCTCCCTCCCCATACTCATCTAACTGTACAGACTAAGAACAGCAGAGCCAGGCCACAAACCTTCCCCCTCAGTCACATCAGAGCGGCCCAGCCTG
The DNA here is from genome assembly GCF_000622305.1 of Nannospalax galili. Taxonomy (NCBI): domain Eukaryota; kingdom Metazoa; phylum Chordata; class Mammalia; order Rodentia; family Spalacidae; genus Nannospalax; species Nannospalax galili. Next base: position 1,235,434 of record NW_008358988.1, read on the forward strand.
GCTTCCTTGTGCTGTCCTTCCGCAACCTTCACAGCCACAGCCCGGCAAACGGCCCCGAACCTTCTGTCCAGAGAACGAACTCCTGCCTCTCTGGTGTATCTGTTATGAAATAATAACATTTTTACCTTTGGAAAAATACTACTTGTAAAATAAGTAAAACAGAAGTAATCTCGTTACTAAAGAAACTATATATTTGAAAGTTCATTTTTTCTTAAACACTAACAACACATTTTATTAAATGCCCAAAATAAATTGGCAGCACACAAAATACTATTTATTTTTTGATATGTTAGAGAGCTTACTGAACACAATTTATCAGTGTAATATGGTTCCAAATGTATTGTTCTTGAATTACTACTGAATGAATCGAGAAACTGATCAGAGCTTGGTGGCATATGGCAACATTTGGGAGGCAGAGGCTGGGGGATCAAGAGTTCAAGGTTATCTTCCTGAGTTTCAGGTCAGCCTAAACTACTTGAGAAACTGTCCCAAAACAAACAAAATTCCTCCAAAACCTAAAAACCCAATCAAACCAATACAAAAAAACCCAAATCATACAGTTAATAAATTGGCTAATGAATAAACAGTTCTCAAAGGAAGAAAAGAAAATGGCCAATAAAGATTTGAAAAATGTTTACTATCCTTAGCTATCAGGGAAATACTAACTAAAACTGCTTTGAAATTCCATTTTACCCTAATCAAGACTGGTTGTCATCAAGGAAGCAACAAATTCTGGTAAAGATGTAAGCAAAGAAGGGCCATTATACACTGTTGATGAGAAGGTCAAATTTAAGGAAATCAGTGCAGAGATTCCTCAAAAAACTAAAAGTAGAGCCAGGTGGTGGCACATGCCTTTAATCCCAGCTCTTAGGAGGCCGAGGCCAGACTGGTCTACATAGTGAGTTCCAGGCTACCTGGGGCTACAGGGAGACTCTGTCTCAAAAAGACAAAACAAAACAAACAAATGAACAACAAAAACAAAAACAAAAAAGATACTTGAAAAACCCAACGAGTCCCAGGCAACCCATCTGTGCTACTCCTGGGCACATACTTGAAGGACGGGAAGCCAGCAGACCACAGAGATGGTTACTGCTGCTCTACTCACAGCCACCAAGACATGGAATCAGTCTAGCTGTCCATCAACTAATAGATAAAGAAAATGTGGTACACACACAAAATTGAATTTTATTGACTATAAAGAAGAATGAAATTATGACACCTGCAGGAAAATAGGCAGAACTGAAATCATTAAAGTTATATGAAATAAGCTAGACTCAAAAAAGTCAAATACCAGCGGGGCGTCGTGGCGCACGCCTTTAATCCCAGCACTCGGGAGGCAGGGCAGGCGGATCTCTGTGAGTTCAAGGCCAGCCTGGTCTACATAGTGAGTTCCAGGACAGCTGGGGCTACTGTCTCAAAAGAGACAATAATAAAAAAAAAAAAGGTCAAATAACATGTTTTTTCTCAACTACAGAATCTAGATTTAAATTTGCATGTGTGACATGAGAAAGGAGGAAGAGGAATAAAAGAAGGGAAGGGAACAAGGGGGAGAGAGAGGGGCAACGAGGGCAGTGGGGAGAAGAACCTACTGTAAGGACAGATGTAAGAAAATGTCACAATAAAACCCATTTCTTTTTAACCTAACCATAAAATTAAAACAAACAGATAAAAAAACTAATGTAGTTTCCACAGCAATCACCTGATCAACTTAAAGATGGACCTGGACAAAGAATTGAAGCAAGGACTAGAGAAGCTTTCTTAGCTTCTGAACAAATGGCAGGGACACACAGGATAGGTGATGAAATTCTGGGTGAATTCTAAAGCAGTAAGGCCAAAAGGAACAAAGTCTTCACTGTCTTTAGAACAACAGGATTAGAAACTACAGTAGACAATATAATCATTAACAACTGATTGAAAAAAACGTAGACAACTATCATGTCATTGTCAACCTGACTGGACTCAGAATCCTCTAGGAGACACTCCTTTGGGTATGTCTGTGAAGGTATTTCTGGAGAGGTGTAGCTGGGAAGGGAAGACTTATCTGTAATGTGGGAGCAGCACCATCTCATGGTTGGGGTCCTGGGCTGAACAAAAAGGAAAAAGGGAGGAAAGCCAGCTGCATGATAGTATTCCTTTTTCTCTGCTTCTTGGTCCGTGGATACAGGAGGAGCCACAGTCACAGTTCAGACACAGCACCAACTGCCACTATGCCTTCCTGTATTCCCTCAAACCATGAACCATTAAGTTGCTTCTTCCTAGGAGTTTGGTCACAGCAATGAGGAAAGGAAAAATACCAACTGCTATTTGGTATCTTTAAACTAAAAAGGGAAGAATCATGGGGTCAAGTAAGAACTGAATAACCACAGCTGTCCAGTATGTACAATGCCCTGGGTTCAATCTCCAGGTCTGGAATCAATCAATTCATCAACAAAAATAGAAGAATTAGTTGATATTCTGAGGACATAAAATTGGTAATAATCAGATGGAAACAATAATGTTACAATGGCAGCTGAAATTAACAATAAAATATAAATAACTGCAGAATTCTACAACTGAGCTTTAAGAAATTCAACTCTATAAGCAGACTGGGATACACTGAGAAATGCATGAAACAGAATCAAAAAGCAGCTGGGCATTGAGCAAGGTTGTACGTGCTTGTAATCCTGGCATTTGAAAGGCTGAGGCAAGTTTAAAGCCAACCCGAGTTACATAGGTAGACACTATTTCCAATAAGAAAAATTTAAAAAGGGGTTTGTTTTTCCCATACCACAAAGTCGTGTAGGCTACAAATTGAAGTATTTTATTCTACCATTTCATCCCAAAAGGCACATTGATATACAGTGACATCACTTCATATACTCATTGAACAGACGACCAATCAGAGTCTTATAATAATGTCAACAGAAATGATTTTTCTTTTTTGAGCAGTGCTAGCATTGAACCCAGGGCTTCAAGCACACCAGGCAATCATTCTACCACTAAGCTATATTCTGAGCCCCTGAGAAATGGTAAAGAAAACAGGAATGTTTAGAAGAGAAGCTTAATTTATAGTGTATAGACCTGAAAGTATTTCTTTTAATTTCAGAAGGAATTAATTTCAAAGGGATTTAGATTTCAGATATTTCTGTAAGACAGAGTAGAAATTTATAGGACAGTGAATATAAATATTATCTTATGACAATTCTTACCAAGAAGTAGTAATCAGAAAGCACCTGAAGACTGGAAGGTTCATGTAGGCTGCTTACAAAGGGAGGTGATTAGACATGAACACTAGGGGTTTCTGACCATGACACACCCAAAGATGAACATGTCCGATCATGCTACTCCATACCCTATGCCAGCAATTCACTCAATACCTAAAGCTCGTCTGCAGTTGGGGAAAGTATACTGTTTGTTGTGTTTTGTCTGTTTTGTTCTTAAGTATTAAAAGTAATAAATCTGCTCAAGAAAGTTCCTAATGCCCCAGCTTTTAAGACCTGATGTTTTGAACAAGTTTATAAAAGTGAGATAGTTCTCTATGTAATCACGATACTCTTTAGAATCATTATAATTCAGAGGCAGACAAAGTAGGTGTTTTTCTTTACCAGTCCCATTTTACAGATGGAGAAAGTATCAAAAAGGTTTAAGTTTGTTGGAAGTTATCTAAATCTGGAATAAGGATATTGTTGGAAGACTTTAGCCAATTATTTCTTTTGGCATTATCCACACAGTGTATCTCAAAACAAGTTAAGAAAAAGGAAGTCTCATGTCAGACTTAGTCCAACTTTCTGTAAATAAATAGACCCAGAAAAAAGTTGGCACAGATCAGAAAGCATTTCTCAAAAATAACAATTAGTAGGAAGGGGCTGCCGGAGTGCTTGGCAGCCTGAGACAACTTGCTGGATACTGCAATCAATCTGTAGTAGTGAGCCAGGAAGACAGTAAGAAGTGATGGCCAATAAAAATTCTCAGCAGGGTATATTTTTCATTAAACAGACAATCTATAAATTAGGCTAAATAATACTCTACTCAGATAATTTATGCAGTGCTTGCTACAGGATTAAACATTTGGTAGCAAACTTGGAAAAGTACTTTCTCTATTGTACAGTATTAATTCTGAACATCAAGACTCAGAGGGTATTTTTAATTCTTTCAAAGAGAAGAAAAGAAAAATCTGAATAAACTAAAACAATGTCTGCAAGTAGTAAGTTGTGTCAAGTTTTCAAGATGCTATGCATAAAAGTTCTATATTTTCCATGTGCTTTTTTTTTTTTTTTTTGGTTTTTTTGAGACAGGGTTTCCCTGTACCCTCAGCTGGTTTGGAACTCACTATGTAGACCACACTGGCTTTGAACTCACAGAGATCCACCTGCCTCTGCTTCCCAAGTGTTGGGATTAAAGTCATGCACCACCACACCTGGCCTGGTTCTTAAACTATTAAATTAATTCCTTAGGTTGCTACTGTGGCAAGGTAGACATTTTGGCTCAATGAAGATCCTTTACAATAAATATAATCCTACATGGTTTCACTATGAAATTCTTCCTCATATAGAGCTCTCTGTTAATCAATACAGTGATGCTTTTAGTTGTTGGAGGAATCGATCCTAGGGGATGCCAGTTAAAAACCTCTTCAGTGCACAGACCTCCATGAATTATTAGCATGGGGGAAAAAAAATCCCATCTTCAAGATGACTGACTAACCTGGTAATGATGGCAAGAGTAGTGACCTGAGGGATCTGGATCTGCTGAGGAGTCAGTCCATGCTGTTCCAGCTGCTTTGGGATCAGGTGCCTATGGGCAATCTCCACCTTTTCCTCCTGTGTATATCCTGGAAGAGAAAGAACCTTGTTCTGTAATTACCCATGTGGCTCCCACAATGCCACATTTTTCAATGAATCAAATGTAGTCAGTGGATCTGAGATTTAGAATGAGTTTCAGTATTAGTTCAATTACTACTACAACCAGAACAAGGAGATATCATTGAAATTGGTTTTTATTTTTCCCCTCACACCTTGTAAAAATATAAATAACATATTAATAGGTTTTACGTTCTTACTAAAGCCTCAATGAGTATAAATTTACTTTATTTCTAAATTCTGTAAGAAAAGGGCTGGAGAGCTGGCTCAGAGATTAAAAGCACTGGCTGCTCTTGCAGAGACCAGAGTTCAGTTCCCAGCACCCATACTGGGCTGCTCACAACTGCATGAAACTACAGCTCCAGGGGATCTGATGTCCCCTTCTGGCATCCATGGTCAGCAGGCTATATACATAACACACACACACACACACACACACACACACACACACACACACACACACACGGTTTTATTTCGGAAGTACCTGGAACTTGAATGATCTCCACTCTGTCCAGCAAGGCAGGTGGAAGAGTAGCAGGAGTGTTCGTTTATTTCGGAAGTACCTGGAACTTGAATGATCTCCATTCTGTCCAGCAAGGCAGGTGGAATAGTAGCAGTAGTGTTCGCAGTGGCTATAAAAAGAACTTGGGAAAGGTCAAAGGCCACATTTAGATAGTGGTCTGTGAAGTTATGGTTTTGTTCAGGGTCCAACACCTACAAGAGAATAGTAAACATTTGAACAAACACTAGTTCTAACAGAAAGTTCCACAAACTAAAGTCCACTCAATGTATTAGCAAGGATGACAAGAGTTAGTTGATAGACATGGTGATAACAAAAACCTGACCATCATTCTTTGTACTCTCCACATTCTAAATACTTAAAAAAAAAAAAAATGTTGCGTCTGCCCTTTGGCAGGATAAGGCTGAGATCTTAGCAGATAGCCTGAGAGGGCCTGTTCCAACCCCCATTGGTGTAGTGGCTGAGCTCTCATCACACTGCCAGAGTGGCTGCTCTGGCCTTCCTTTGGCATAGGGGCTGAGAAATCAGCAACTCAGAACTCAGAATTCAGAACTCAGTGGTTGCCTGAGTCCCAAAATCGGCACCCCCTTAGGGAACTTCCCAAATTTTGCTCTGAGTTCCCGCTAGTAAGGGTCCAAACCTTAGAAGAAAGCCTGAGTGTACCTGACTGGAACCTGACTTAGGCCTTTGTGGGAGCTCCTGAGTAGCTGATCTAAAGCTATCAGTCCCCTCTAAAATAAAACCTGAGAACCTGAAACTTGGACCAACAGCTTTACAAAACCAGTAAGAAAAGGACCAAGGCACACCAATAATACAAACTGAAGCAATTAATTTTCACATCCAAATCACAAACAACAAAAGAAATCCACACACCAAAATCACAACGAAAGAAAAATAAAATGGAAAGCAAAACACTATGTCCCCACCAAACTCCACCAGTCCTGTAGAAGAGTTCTACAAGGAGAACCCCCTAGAGATAACCCAGGACACAGAATTTCAAAGAACAGTCATAAACATGATCAAGGAATTCAATGAATTTAGAGAACACACAAAGTAAACAAATCAAAGAACTAAAAGAAGATAGGGATAAACTTTTGAATGAACTCACAAAAGAGAAATATTGAAAAAACTCACACAGAAATGAAGAAGGAAGTTAAAAACTCAATAAGCCAGCTTGAAACAACAGGGGAAAGCCTCACCACTAGAATGAATGAAATGGAAAACAGAATATCAACACTGGAGGGTAAAGTTGAAGAACTGGACCACTCAAGCAAAGATCATGAAAAATGAAAAACAACAACAACAACACAAGAATGGAATATGCAAGAGATGTGGGGCACCATGAAAAGACCAAAACTACATATCATAGGAATAGAGGAAGGAGAAGAATTTCAGGTTAACGGTGCTGACCAAATCTTAAACAGGATTGTAGAAGAGAATTTCCCAAAATTAAGGAAAGACATCCCATACAAATACAAGAAGCATACAGAACACCAAATAGACAGGATCAGAAAAGAAACTCCCCACAGCACATCATAGTAAAAACACTAAATGTACAGAACAAAGAGAGAATACTGAAAGCAGAAAAAGAAAAACAAGTCACATACAAAGGAAAGCCCATCAGAATTACAGCTGACTTATCAGTGCAAACTATGAAAGCCAGAAGAGCCTGGACCAAGGAATTTCCAGTTCTAAATGACAACAGATGCCAGAGCAGAATACTCTGCCCATGAAAAATTTCTATTATAGTTGAGGGGGAAAGAAAAATCTTCCATGACATGAATAGCCTGAAAGAATACATGTCCATGAAACTAGCCCTTCAAAGAATACTTGAAGCAATATGAAGAGAGGAGAAAGGAACGATACCCCAGAGGCAACAAAAGAAAATAAAGGTATAATTGAGGAAACACAAAATTAGACAAAGAACACAAACAGCAAACGATGGCAACGAATACACATTTTTCAATAATAACTTTGGGTATCAATGGACTGAACGCCCCAGTCAAAAGACACAGTCTAAGTGAAAGGATTAAGAAACAAAATCTATCTCTCTGTTGTCTGCAAGAAAACCATCTCACCTTCAAGGACAGGCACCACCTTAAGGTGAAAGGATGGCAAAGCATATTCCAAGCAAATGGCGCTAAGAAACAAGCAGGGGTTGCAAATTCTAGTATCTGACAAAACAGACTTCAAAGTAAAACTAATCAGAAGAGATAAGGACAGTCACTTCATTCTGATCAAAAGAACAATTAACCAAGAAGGTATTACAATCCTAAACATATATGCACCAAACTCTGGTGCACCCAAATTCATAAAAACAACACTACAGGACTTTAAGACACAGATTGACCCCAACTCAGTAATAGCAGATGACTCCAATACCCCACTGTCTCCATTAGACAGGTCAACCGACAAAGACTAAACAGAGAAACATCTGAATTAAATGATACCATATGTCAAACGGACCTAACAGACACCTTTCAAATATTCCACCCAAGCACCAAAGAATATACTTTCTACTCAGCACCCCATGGAACATTTTTAAAACTGACCACATACAGGGGCACAAAACAAACCTCAACAGATACAAAAAAAAAAAAAAAAAAAAAAAGGGAAATAATTCCATGCACTCTATCAGACCACAATGCAATAAAGCTCAAAATCAAAACTGGAAGAAGCCCTAGTCACTACATGAACTCATGGCAATTAAACAACGCACTCCTAAGCAATGAGTGGGTCAAAGGAGAAATTAAGAAATAAAAGAATTAATTCCTGTAATTCAACAAAAAGGACAATACAACACAACACAACCTCTGGGACACATTAAAAGCGGTCCTAAGAGGGAAATTTATAGCTCTAAGTACCTTCACTAAAAAAAAAAATTAGAAAGAGCCCAAATCAGTGACCAAAAGAACACTGACTGCTCTTGCAGAGGACCTGGGTTTGATTTCCAGCACCCACATGGTGGCTAGCAACAGTCCATAGCTCTAATCTCGGGATATCTGACAGCCTCTTCTGACCTCCGCAGACATTGTACAACACAGGTGCACTTACCTACATGCAGGTAATATGTGCATACACATAAAATAAAAATAATAAATAAAATTTAAAAGTTAAAAAAAAATTAGAGCCAAATAAATGATCTAACACTGCAACTCAAGGCACTGGAAAGGCAAGGACAAAAGAAACCCTAACCCAGCAGAAGAGAAGAAATAATAAAAATCAGAGCAGAAATTAATGAAATAGAAACAAAGAAAACAATTCAAAGAATCAATGAATCTAAGAGCTGGTTCTTTGAAAAGCTAAACAAGACAGACAGACCCTTAGCCCAGTTAACCAAAAGAAAGAGCAAATCCAAATCAACAAAATCAGAGATGAAAGGGGAAACATCACAACAGACATCCTCCAAAAACAAAGATCCAGAACATTATAAAGGGAATTAAAAAAATATATATTTTATTCATTATTTTTATTTTATGTGTATGAGTGTTATGCCTGCATAACTACACTCATGTCGTGCAATTCCTGTGGAGGACAGAAGAGGCCGTCAGATCCCCTGGAACTGGAGTTACGGACAGTTGTTAGCTGCCATGTTGGGTGCTAGGTTTTGAACCCGGGTCGGGTCTTCTGCAAGAACAACCAGTGTTCTTAAACACTGAGACATCTCTCCAGCCCCCATAAGGGAATATTTTAAAAACCTATATGCTACTAAATTTGAAAATCTAAAAGAAACGGATGGATATCTAAAATCATGGGAACCAAAGTTAAACCAAGAAGAGATCAACAGTTTAAACAGACCCATAACATATAAGGAAATCAAAAAAGAAATATAAAGCCTCCTGACTAAAAAAAGCCCAGGCCCAGATGGATTTACAGCAGAAT
>NW_008358988.1:1245161-1245674 GCF_000622305.1 Nannospalax galili
CCTCAACATAATTAAAGCTATATACAACAAACCTGCAGCCAACATCATTCTAAATGGAGAAAAATTGGAAGCATTCCCATTAAAATCAGGAACCAGACAAGGCTGTCCACTATCTCCACTCCTTTTTAACACAGTGCTTGAAACTCTTGCTAGAGCACTATGACAAGAGAAGGAAATTAAAGGAGTACTAATTGGAAAAGAACAGGTCACTCTATCTCTTTTTGCAGAAGATATGATACTATACCTAAGAGATCCCAAAAGTTCCACCAGAAAACTCCTAGAACTGATCAAACACTTTCAGTATAGTGGCAGGTTATAAATCTACAAAAATTAGTAGCCTTTCTATATACCAAAAACAAGGAACTGGAGAAAGAATGCAGGGAAATGCTCCCATTTGCAATTGTTGCATAAAAAATTAAAATATATTGGAATAAATCTGACAAAAGACACCAAAGATCTCTATAATGAAAATTTTAAATTCTTAAAGAAAGAGACTGAGGAAGACACCAGGAG
>NW_008358988.1:1245872-1247808 GCF_000622305.1 Nannospalax galili
CAGATCTCAAAGTATACTACAGAGCTATAGTCAAAGTATATAAAGAGCCAGTGTGGTAGTGGCAGAAAAATAAGACACATAGATCAGTGGAACATCATCAAAGACCCAAACCTGAGTACACACAATTTCAGCCACCTGATATTTGGCAAAGGTGCCAAGAACACACAATGGAGGAAAGACAGCATCTTCAACAAATGGTGCTGACAAAACTGGATCTCCACCTGTAGAAGAATGAAACTAGATCGTTATTTTTCACCTTGCATAAAAGTCAACTCCAAATGGATCAAAGCCCTCAATGTGAAACTGGAAACCCTGAAACTATTAGGAAAAAATATTGGCAGTAACTTACAAGACATAGTTGTAGGAAAGGATTTTCTAAATCGGACAGAAATTGCTCAGGAATTAAGGTCAGCAATCAACAAGTGGAACCTCATTAAACTAAAAAGCTTCTGTACAGCAGAAGAAACAATCAAAGTGAAGAGAAAACCCACAGAGTGGGGAAAAATCTTCACCAGTGACACATCTGACAGAGGTTTAACATCCAAAATATACAAAGAACTTAAAAAACAAAGAAGTGAGAAACCAAATGACCCAATTAAAAGATGGGCTAAAGGTCTAAATAGAGAATTTTCTAAGGAAGAAATAAAGATGGCTAAGAAACATCTTAAAAAGTGTTCAACATCGTTAGTAATTAGGGAAATGCAAATTAAAACCACCCTAATGTGTCACCTTACCCCAATCAGACTGGCTAGGATCAAGAGAACAAATGATACCAAATGCTGGCGAGGATGTGGAGAAAGGGGAACGCTCAGTCACTGTTGGTGGGATTGCAAACTCATGCAACCTCCATGGAAAGCAGTGTGGAGAACTCTTAAAAAACTACAAATAAACTTTCCAGCCGGGCGTGGTGGCGCACGCCTTTGATCCCAGCACTGGGAGGCAGAGGCAGGCGGATCTCTGTGAGTTCAAGGCCAGCCTGGTCTACATAGAGAGTTCCAGGACAGCTGGGGCTACAGGGAGACCCTGTCTCAAAAAGACCAAAAAAAAAAAAAAAAAATCTTCCATATGACCTGGTTATACCACTCCTTGGCATATACCCAAAGGACTACTCATCCTACTGTACAGACTTGTTACAACTATGTTTGTTGCTGCTCTTTTGAGCAGCACCCTAGGTGCCCCTCAACTGATGAGTGGTTAACAAAAATGTGGTATATTTACACAATGGAGTTCTATTCAGCAGTAAAGAAAGATGAAATTTGCAGGTAAACAGATGGACTAGAAACTGTTATACTAAATAAAGTGACAGACTCAAAAAACAAACGATGTATGTTCTCCCTTGTATGTGGGTCCTAGCACCAAATCCTTTTAAATTCCAGGTCCTTTTAATAAGATGATGCTATGCAGCAGTCCCTTCTGCACGAAATAACTGCCATCATCACAACTTCAGCTGAGCCTGATCCCTAAACATTGTCACAATTGAGCTTGCTGACGGTTATGTTCCTTCATTAAAGGATGGCCAAGCAGTGTCACTGGACCCTTACTAGAGTACCTAGCCAGTCTTCCCAGCCAACTGTATATAATTTGACTCTAATCACACATGGCCTCCTAGATTTGGGGAGGGCTAAAGTATACAATCTGGGGAAGGCTAGGAAGAGAAGGCATGACCCATGCTGGATAAAGGCTTTCCAGTGTGCATACCCTCAGGTCATACATACGCCTCAGCAACCCCTCAGTTATCTTGATAAATAAGCTCAATAAATACATTAGTTCCCCAGTAAACCTTTAATGAAACACACTGGCTTGATACTAGAACCTTAAAAGGGTAATAAGCATTGCTTAGCATCCCCAGGAAAAGAAGTTTCACAACTGATGGAAAATTTTTTGTTAATGCTATTATGCCTCATAAATATTTTTTTAAAATGACAATGTAAAAGAT
>NW_008358988.1:1247952-1273344 GCF_000622305.1 Nannospalax galili
TCTATGGTCATAGTTTAGTCAACTAGTTTAAGGAACAAAATATAAATCTAGTCAATGTTTATCTGAGAATATTTGGTTCTTTAACCAAGCCTTATCTACATATCACATGATAATTAAAAGTATCAGACTGGTGCAATCAACCTTATTGGATGTGGATCCTAGCACCAAATCCTTTCAAATTCCATGTCCTTTTAATAAGATGATGCTGTACAGCAGTCTCTTCTGCATGTAACTACCATCATCATGACTTCAGCTGTGCCTACTTCCTAAACATCATCACAACTGGGCTTGTTGGCCTTCATTAAAGGAGGGGTAAGCAGGGGCACTGGACCCTCACCAGAGTATCCAGCCACTCTTCCCAGCCCACTGTATATAATTTGGCCCCAATCACACATGGTCTCCTGGATTTGGGGAGGGCTAAAGTATATAATCTGGGGAAGGCTAGGAGGAGAAGGCATGACCCATGCTGGGTAAAGGCTTTCCAGTATGCATACCCTCAGGTCACTCATACACCTCAGTTATCTCAGTAAGTAAGCTCAGTAAATCACTGGTTCCCCAGGAAAACTTTAATCAAACATTGGTTTGTCACTAGAACCTTAGAAGGGGATAAATGTTGCTTAATATCCCCAGGAAAAGAATTCTTACAACAGATGGAAAATTTATTTGTTAATGTTATTAAGTCTCATAATTATCAAAAAAAATGAGAATGTAAAAGATGTTAAAAGGATATGGGAATGGAGGTATTTTCCAAAATGGACAGAAAAAATGAGAAAGCCTAAGCAAGTGATAATGGTCTGTGTAGGTTTGTTATGATATATAAAGGATGAGACAAAAATAATATACACATAATCCTAAAATTTCTAAGGTCATAGTTTAGTCAACTAGTTTAAGGAACAAAATATATGTCTAGTCAAGATTTATCTGAGAATGTTTGGTTTTTGCCCAAGCTTTACCTAAAAGAGCACAAGGTAATTAAAAGTACCAGACTGGTGGAACTAACCTTTTTGGATGTTTAAGAGCCATACTTTGGGGACTATACTAATCTGGTCAGAGGGACTTAAAGGACAGTTTTTTGATCCTTGCCCTCCAAGGTTGACTAAGTTCCAGGGGACTATGGAGCATCTCTCAAAATGTCCTTTAACTGTGGTGAGTCACCTGTCCTTTTGTTCAGGGAGGCCATGGAGACCTCACCAGATGGATTTGAACCAGTGTCCAGTCTACAAAGAGGAGGGTCAACTCAGAGGAAACATTTCCTCCATGCTTCCACGTAAAGCCAGCCATGGTCGAACAGGACCTTTGACTTATCTTCACATAGGCAGAACTGGTAAAAGGAGCCAGGGGCTCCTCCCAAACCCATGTGACTCCTGAGGAACAGATTCTCAAACTACCTGAAGAGTAAAAGTAAACTGGGTTTATTTGGACCAACTGTATGGTCTTAAACACTGAAAAGGAAAGTATAACCAAAGATTAAAGTGATTAGTATATTTCTTTAAGAGTTCAAGGAATTACACTTCTCAGACATTAGGCTTAAGTCCATACAAAAGTTATTTAGACAATTATTTCTCACTGATGATTTTGTTTCTAACCAGAAAGTGCTGCTCAGATGTAAGACTTCAAATCTTGGTCTCAATACTGTAGTGCCCACCTGTGGCTAAAGGAGACAGCCCACTATTGTTCTAAAACGATGGCTAAATTTGTTTTCTCCCCCTATCTAGAAACCTTTGAGAGGGGACTGACACTGATTCTAGTCACTCCAACAGCTATCAAAGTGCCTGAAAACAAATCCTGAATCCATCACTCTCTAGTCCATCCTTGGCCGATAAAAGAAAAATGAGGAGGAACATAATAGAGGGATGCTTTTGGAAGCTCTCGTCAAGAAATTCCAATGGACTCTGATATGAACATTTGAAATTTTCCCTGTTGTGACTTTTTTCTGGTACCTTGTCTAGAACTTGTAATGCTAATTACTCTTGCCTTTACTTCTCCTTCACATCTTCAATTCACCAGTCAAGGACTTTCTTTTCCTCCCTACAGATAAGAGTTATGCAATCTGGGAGTCTTTTAGATAGACCCACTGAAGGGGTACCCTGGTTGCCACACCCTGCATCACTGTTCAGCATTGAAGAAGCCAGAGCGGTCTGCGTCCCAATTCCCTATTGGCAATTTGGGTAACCTCTTCAGAGGATGGTGTGATAAGAGGAGGTAGGAATGGGCTAGACAGTTAGGGCGAAAAGATCCCAAAGGAAAATAGCCAGTTTCTTAGCTAAGAGTTAAAATGTCCTTGGGACTGTTAGCAATATACTCTGCTCCAAAGACCAAAAATGTCGAAAGTATTTGGGAGCTTGTATCTAATCCTTAAAAGATTTTAGGGTTACCTCTTCAGAGGAGGGACTGTTAAGAGTAGCAAAAAGCCCCATTAAAAAAAAAAAAGAAAGAGTACATGAAGTTGTCAGACAAAAGTGATGGGGAGACATGGGAGGAGTTAGAGGGGAGGGAGTGGGCGTGGATTTGATCAAAACACCTTATATGCATATACATATACATATTTTTTTTTAAAGTTAAAAAAAATGTTATAAGTTCTACTATCAAAATTTACCCAGAAGCACATGAGGACATAACCAACATAAAGAAGGAAAAATTACACTTTCAAGTTTTGATCTCAAATCTACTACTGGCTCATATGGCCTTACAAGCTATCCATCTTGCAGACCAGCTTCGTTTTTGGAAACACACCACTCTTAGTCACTATGGGAACGTAAAGTACGTATGTAGAGTATCTTGAAATTCTTAGGTAAATTAATAATCAGTATATTTCTCTTCCATAATGAGGGGTGGAACTGGGAGGAGTTAGGGGGAGAAGCAGGAGGTGAATATGATCAAAATACATTACATACATGGAAGAAATTTTCTAAAAATTAGTAACTATTATATTTAAAAAGAAATACAGTTTTGTTAGATATAAAAAAAAAATTTTTTTTTTTTGGTCTTTTTGAGACAGGGTCTCCCTGTAGCCCCAGCTGGCCTGGAACTATATAGACCAGGCTGGTCTCAAACTCACAAAGGTCCATCTGCCTAGGCGTGTGCCACCATGCCCGGCACGCCTGGCTTTTTAAATGACAATTCTGGTGACTGAACTCAGATTATTGGCAAGTACTTTACTGATGATCTGCCTCCCTAGTACCGTGCTTATTTTTTTGTTAATTTTTTTGTTTTCCAGATTGCACAATCCCTAACAACTGACCTTCAAGTTCAACTGTTTTTCTACTGATTTACTAAATCTTTTATTTCAGAAGTAATATTTCTAATTATGGTTTCATAATTTATACATATATAGACACAAACTTAATATATGTTTTAAGTATGCTCACTTTCCAGTTTGTCTCAATAAGGTTGTAGAAATTAAAAACAAATCAATAAAAGGAGCCCCCCCCCCCCCGGAAAAAAAGGGAAGCTTCTCTGGTTGAATTTGAAATAAGCAGTTTATGTCATGCTTTGGCCACCTATGTCCTCTTATTAACTGTCCATTCTAACTTCACTCGGTTTCTCTTTTGACACCTGACTATTGAATTCCTTGGTAGGTTGCTACAGACAAAAAGAGGGCAAGTGCCAGGATTTGAGACATATCTTTGCCAGTTCCCTGACACAGTATCTTTGAGGACAGCAGGAAAGGACAGGAAATTTCTGAGATTAGTTAGTCATAGGTTCATACAGTATTTCTCCCACTCAGGTCCAAGATTTTCATGGAAATTCAATCACCACTGAACTCTATAGTGGAGGTATGAAGGAGGACATGGAGAGCAGTTTTGCTAGGATACAGTTAGGAACTGCCACATAGCTGCACTTAGCCAGGTGGCAGATGGCAAGGGTGGGGATGGGATAGGTGGACAGTAAGAGATCGAAGACAAAAATTAGGAGAATGACAAAAAAAAGAAAGTCAATAGGCCAATAAACACATTAAGACTTTTTTGGAGCTCTGTTTGCAAGTATGCCTTAGGAATTAGAAACAGGAATTGCTAGTGCTGAGAATTAACAAAAGAAGATCTTGTCTCCCTAACTTAGTTCAGTTTGTTCATTTAATCACTCTCTTCCCCCTCATTTGAGATGCTGAAGAGAAAAAGGCAAGAAAAAGTGAGCATGTATCATCTGTGCTTTTCTTATAAGATCATTACTTAAGTGCCGGGCGTGGTGGCGCAAGTCTTTAATCCCAGCACTTGGGAAGCAGATCTGTGTGAGTTCCAGGCCAGCTGAAGCTACAGGGAAACCTCAAAAAGACAAAAAAAAAAAGAAAAGATCCTTACTTAAGACACGTTTTACTGTAATTATTTTAGGATTTCTTCTCCTTTATCCCTTTTATCTTTTTATTTTCCTTTTTGCTCTTTTTGACACAGGGTCTCCCTGTGCCCCAACTGGCCTTGAACTTACTACATAGACCAGGCTGGCCTTGAACTCACAGACATTTGCCTGCTTTTGCCTCCCAAGTGCTGGGATTAAAGGCGTGTGCCACCATGCCCAGAATCCCTTATTTTATGTTTAAAAAAATATTTTATTTACTATTTTTATGTGTATGAGTATATTATTTTTATGAGTATATTGCCTGCATGCATGTAAGTGTACCCATGTCATGCAATGCCCACAGTGGTCAAAAGAGAGTGTTGGATTCCCTGGATCTGGGTTCTGGGAAATGATCCTGAGTCATCTATAAGAGCAGCCAGTGCTCTTAAACTCTGAGCCATCTCTCCAGCTCCATCCTTTTTTATGTATGAGTGTTATGCCTGAATGTATGTAAGTGTACCTGTGTCATGCAATGCCTGTAGAGGCCAAAAGATGGAATTGGATTCACTGGAACTGGAGCTATTAGCTTCTATATAGGTGCTGGGAACCAAATCCTAATCCTCTGCAAGAGCAGCCAGTGCTCCTAGGCACTGAGCCATCTCTCCAGTCCCGAGTTTTAGAATTCCTATTGTAAATACATATACCCCTTGACTTGTACATATCATTTCCCCTAAAGTTGCAAGGCACTTAAGGGTCTTTCTCTCTCTCCATCTCTCTCCCCTCCTCTTCCCCTCCCTCTCCTTCTCCCTTTCCCCTCCTTCTCCTTCCCTCCCTCCTTGGGACAGGAGATCCCTGTAGCCCCAGCTGGTCTAGAACTTGCTATGTAGATTAGGTTGGCCTGGAACTCTCAGAGCTCTGTCTTCCTCTGCCTCCCCACCAGTGCTGGGATTAAAGGCAGTTGCTATCAGTCAAGGTTTCTTTTTTTTTTTTAATTTTTAAATTTTTATTTTATGTATTTGAGTGTATTGCCTACATGTATTTAAGTGTACCCATGCCATGCAATGCCAATGGAGGTTAGAAGAGGGTGTTGGGATCCCCTGGAACTAGAATTATGGACGGTTGTTAGCTGCCATATGGGTGCTGGGAAATGAATCTGGGTTCTCTTCAAGAGTAGTCAGTACTCTTAACTGCTGAGCTATCTCTCCAGTCACCAAGGTTTATTTTCCTCAGAAAGTGAGCCTAGGGGACACTAAGCAGAGCTGAGAAGAGTGTGGCCTATTCTGAAAACACGTACACATGTGGTAAAATGCAGTGCTACTCCACACCCCTGCTTTCTTCCCTACTCTTCTCCAGTGTTGCTCAAGAGAACCAGTTTCTTCCAAGGAATCTGAGTAGCCTGGGAGAAAGCCCTAACTGATAGTTTGAGGGATGACTCAGCGTTTAACACACATATGCATAAAAAAAAAATCTTTATATATAAAGGACCTAAAACTGGAGGTTCCTCAGCTATACAGTCCAGCCAGATGCTACTGATGTGTATGCAGTCAACGAACTCCATCCCTGCGTTCACAGCATACCAGGCAGCTTATTTCTCACTATTAAATATGAAAGCACAAATGGAGCTTTCCAAACATTTACCTAAAGACTGTAACACAAAATATAGACCAAAAGAAATGTACAACAAATATTTTAAAGGTAAGGAAAATTATTGTTTTTTAAAATCAATACCCTTCTCACAGAGTTACCTATCTGTAGAAAAAGAAGGGTGCTAGAAGAGAACATGTAGAGAGTTTTTGAGTGATCAAGTCCTCACAGACAGGGTAACAAAAAACAAAAGGGATGAACAACAGGAATGAAAAGACCTGACAGCAGAAGGCCTAACAACTACGTAGTATGAGTTCCAAAAACAACAAAACAAAAAACAAAACCCCCAAACCAGGAGGGAAAGGTATTACCAACAAAAGAACGAGAGAAAACCTTCCAAAGGACCCACGACAAGGAAGAGGACAGTAAAAGGCAACCACTGGGGTAAACGGAATATTCGAAACGTTTTCAGAGAGTAAAGTGGGATAGAAGCAAACTGATTGCAGGCTTATTAATAGCAACACTAGGAACCAGAACGCAGCAGAGGCAAAGTAAAATTTTACAGGGAAATTATTTCCAAGTAGAATCCTATACCTAGTCAAATAATCAATGAAGTATGAGGGAAACAGGAAGACATTTTAAGATGTGCAAAACTAAAACCACCACCCACAGAAGCTTTCTCAGGAAGCTCCTGAGGGATTAACAACACAACAGTGAGGTAACAAGGTAAGGTACGGAGTCAGATCAACACGGCAGGAGGGGAAGGCAATCCTAGGAAGCTACCAGGTAACAAAGGTAGAAAACAACAGCATTAGACTGAAAAATTAACAAAACAGAACCGTTAGAAACTCAAGGGCCTGAATGTTCTGCAAGGAGACAATCAGTGAAAGTAAACAGATGAGACAAGACAATTGGATTTTCAGACACATGTGCAGGAAAACAAAACCAGAACAGGAATGAAAAGCGATCAGCACGCTCCATGGCTGAGCTATGAAAAACACTTATATAACCATCCAACAATGTAGCCAAGAAGAGGTAAAACTTGTAAAGGAAGATGTGCGGTCTAAAGTGGGGGCCATAGGCAAGAAAAAAGGCAAAATCCTCATTTCCTACAGACAGAAGTCTATATAGCCAAGCTATTTCTGTTTTGCAGGTTTTTATTTTCCCTCTCTCCTCCCTGCCCTCCTATCCCCTCCTCTCTCCAGGTTTTCCTAAGTAGCCTAGCCTGGTACTGTATTCAGTCTTCCTACCTCTGCCTCCTGGGTGGGGTGGCTGGGCTTACAGGTATGAACTGTGCCTAGCTAAGCCAAGCTATTTTGAAAATGGAGCTAATTAACAAATGTTTGAAAAGGTCAACGTGAAGAATGGAATGGGGGCCCCATAACAACTGATCTATGAACAATAAGCATGGATAAAATTTTGGTTTACCTCATAAAAGTTCAGGACTAGCCGGGCGTGGTGGTGCACACCTTTAATCCCAGCACTTTGGAGGCAGAGGCAGGTGGATCTCTGTGAGTTCAAGGCCAACCTGGTCTACATACTGAGTTCCAGGACAGCTGGGGCTACAGGGAGACCCTGTCTCAAACCCGTGTAAAAAAAAAAAAAAAAAAAAAAAAAAAAAAAAATTCAGGACTTATGACAAAAGAAGAAATCTCTGTGTCTTTTACATAGATGTTAAATGGCTCCATGGTTCAGGCTGTATCCTACTGCTTTTCCCACAATTAACTGCACACTGAAGTGTTTATGATTTGGATATGATTCATGCTCATTCATACTTTTCAAGTGTCTTTACACACAAGGAATTTTCTAGACCTTACCTCAAGCAGAGCAGCTGCAGGGTCACCCTGTAGGCTTTTCCCCAGTTTGTCAACCTCATCCAACAGGAACACTGGATTGTTAACTCCAACAGTCTTCAAGCCATTGATGATACGACCAGGCATACTGCCAACATAGGTGCGCCTACAGCAAGCAGCAGCAAAGTCATAGCAATCAGGGCCAAGAGGCAAGGGCAACACCACTGAGAAAGCAGACTTCAGGACTGTGAAGTCACTAGTTCTCCCCAGAACACAGCATTAAAAGGCATTATGATATACCAAAAAGTTATTAGGTTAATTAGCTCTAATTTTCTACTTAATTCTGGTTGCAAGTTGCATGATATTGAAAGAACTGCATTTAAGTCTCATACAATTCTAGTTGAGCAGGCAAGGAGATATTTATATCAACATGCCATCGTTCTGGCCTTTTGACGATAACAATTCCTAACCCAAACGCACTATGTGGCATAAACTAAGTTTAGTCAGGTATTTTACTGAATGAAAATGTTAGAGGCTATGCTAGCACATCTAATTCAGAATCACCGCATAATTAAAACAGATGTAGAATGTGGCATGAAATGAAAACAAGTATGTTTATCAAACTGAAAGATGTACCTCTCCCCTCTCACAAAGCTGGCAAACTGTAAACAGCATCGTACTCATTCTAATTATAACCTTGCTGACTCAACCAGGCAAACAGCAAATTTGGCTTCTAGAAGGGCATAAACAGTGTCTGCCTGGAAGAAAATGATCAGTAGGAAGTGGAACAGCAGCAGTTACATCATGACCCACACAGCCACAAAGCCAATTCACAGAGCATGCCTCAGTTCTGCCACATGACTGTACAAAGTAGGGTAGAACAAAGTGACCTTTGAAAAAAAGAGAAAGTCTGAAAACACACTGTGGGAATGTCTTTTACCCAAGGAAGGGGAACACAGACTCCAACTAGTTACAATGGACAAAGCTCTGTGAACAATAAGGAATTAGTTCAGCCAAGACTTCAGGGTGGGCGACTGGGGATGTGGCTCAGTTGGTAGAGTACTTAACTAGCATGTACATGGCCCTGGGTTTGATCCCAGCGCTGCCTAAGCCAGATGTAGTATTGCACATCTGTAATCCAAGGGGACATGAAGGTAGGAGGATCAGAAGTTCAAGGTCATCCTGGGATACATGAGACCTTATCTGAAAATACTACTACTAATAAATTTTGAGAATGGGATACTAAAAGATAAGATGAGAAGAAGTTACTAAATTCTTTTCAAATTTTTTCTCTAGAGAACAGAGACTTACCATTATTTTGATTTTTTTAAGTATGGTAAGAAAGGGAAGTTATTTACATTTCAAAACCTCTATGGATCATTTCTTTTTAAAATTAATTAATTTTTATTTTATGTGCATGCGTGTTTTGCCTGCATGAATGCACGTCTGTTTGTTTTTCGGTCTTTTTTGAGACACGGTCTCCCTGTAGCCCCAGCTGTCCTGGAACTTACTATGTAAACCAGGCTGGCTTTGAACTCACAGAGATTCGATTACCTCTGCCTCCCAAGTGCTGGGGATTAAAAGGCATGTGCTACCAGGCCCAACCTTGCCTGCATGTATCTAAGTGCATACATATTGTACAATGCCCCAGGAGGCCAGAAGAGGGCATCAGATCCTCTGGAACTGGAGTTACAGTTATTAACTGCCATGTAGGTGCTGGGAATTGAACCCAGGTCCTCTGGAAGAGCAGCCAGTGCTCTTAACTGCTGAGTCATCTCTTCAGTCCTTATGGATCATTTCTTGTCAGATTTATTTCTTTTCTGCTTGTGATAAGATTTCAAGATAACAATTCTATACCTAAAGAGATGATGCTATCCCAGGCACCCTTTCTAGAAAGTGCAAACAAACAAGTCCCAGTAAATTTCTCATTGTTTCCCAAAGTCTATAAAAAAGTCCAAACTTGCCAGGTGTGGTGGCCCATGCCTTTAATCCTAGTACTTGGGAGGCAGATGTAGGTGGATCTTTGTGAGTTCCAGGCCAGCCTGGTCTACATAGGGAGTTCCAGGACAGCTAGGGCTACAGGGAGACCCTGTCTCAAAAAGACAAAAAAAAAAAAAAAAAAAAAAAAGTCCAAATTCCTCTGGTTATAGTTATTTTTCCTTTGGATGATTTATTTGGAACTGGAGTTACAGATGGTTGTCAGCCTCCATATGGGTGCTGGGAATCGAACCTGGGTCCTCTGCAAGAGCAACCAGTGCTCTTAACTGCTGAGCCACCTCTCCAACTCCTGGATGATTTATTTATAACTTTACTATTTCAGGTTACATATGAAAATTTACCAGCATGGAAGTCACAAAATTGTTTTACAACCTGTATTACAGGTAGTAAAATTATTTCAAAGAATTAATATCAACATTGATCTGAAATCTATCATAATGATGTGTTTTTTTAAATTAAAAAAATATTTATTTTTATTTTATGTGTATATATTTTATTTTATGAGTGTATTGCATGCAGGTATGTAAGTGCATCTGTGTCGTGCAAAGCCTTCAGAGGCCAGAAGAGAACATCAGATCCCCCTGGAATTGGAGTTACACATGCAAACACACATGCACCTACATGAAAAGAAAACAAAAACAGATTTCTGCAAACATTTTCATAAATCTTCAGCCTCTAAATGAGTATTTTATATTGAATTCTGTGAACTGGCTTAAATTATTTAAATACAATATTTAAATATAGAAATTTAAGTTGTAATAACTAATGAACAGGCATTTTATGGCTTAAAAACTGGACCCCCAAATCCCAGAGAGACAAACCCAAATGCTGAGGTTAGAAAGCTGCAGGAGCCAATTTAGAGCGAAGCATTATTCCAGTCTTCCTTTAGCCATATAATATGAAGAAAAGCAATGGGCTAATTTTCACCAAGTCACCAAGCCTTTCTTTTTCTTTCTGAACTCTCTCCTGCCTCATTATCACTGAACTATGAAAACACTGCTTTTGGCTGCTTTTGGAATCCATCTCCAACCTTTTAGCATCTTGTTTTGATAAAAACAGGTGCTACTAGTCAATGGTGGAGTTCCATCATGGGAAAGCAGACATAATTGGGACTAAGCAAGGGCGATAACATAAAGCAGTGTTTTCCCTTCTATCTTGAGACTGTAGCACAGTGGTGCCTACTCAGAGGCTAAGGAAAAACAAAACTTTTCATGAACTTCAACCAACAGCATGTGATCAGTACTCAAAATGCCAAGACCTGGGTGTTTCCCAAAGGCTTCCAGGGTCACAGGGAACAACATGTTCCCACAGAGGACATTTAGAGTTGTGCACTTACCAAGTCCTACCACATAATCAGTACCCATGGGGAAGGAACAAAGACAAACTCCACAGTGACACTCCTGCACCGTTCTTCCTCCCTCCTAGTCCCTTACTCAGAACTGATGTGGACGCACACGCTGCCCCAGCTTCTCCATCTTAACTACCACACTTCACTGTTTATGTGTCTCCAAACAGGCTTCTAAATAAAAACTGCCACTAGGTTTTTTAAAAAATATTTTATTTATTATTTTTATTTTATGTGTATGAGTGTTATGTCTGCATGTAGGTAAGTGTACCCATGTGTGCAATGCCCACAGAGGACAGAAGAGGTCATCAGATCGCCTGGAACTGGAGTTACAGACAGTTGTTAGCGGCCATGTGGGTGCTGGGATTGGAACCTGGGTCTTCTGCAAGAACAGTCAGTGTTCTTAACAGCTGAGCCATCTCTCCAGCCCCAACTAGGTTTTAATGATTTAGAGAAGAAACGGCCTGCAATCCCCAACAGCACAGGGGCAGGCTGTGCTGAATGAACTATTGGAACAGAAATGGCCAGGGAAGAGCTAAGCACTGGTAAGATGGAGCTAAAGTCAAGCTGAATTCACAGCTAAATCTAAGTATTTTTTTCTTCTCAGCAATCACAGTCTCTAAATATACTACGTTTCTAAAGAACTTATAGTTGTAAATAATAGAACAGAGATCTGTTTAAATCCAACATTGTCTGTAAGAAGTAATGAGACTCTGCATGTCTGTAATCCCAGAACTTGGGAGGTAGCAAAGTCAGGGCCAGACTAGTCTACATGAAACCCCATCTCAACCCTACCCCGACACACAGACAGAGCGATGAGATTCATGACAGCCTACATTAACTACTAGGCATGAGACAATTTTTTTTATAAGTCTCTTAAATAAATAATAACACTGAGAATAGGAAACATTTTAGAATGCAATTTAGGAGTTAAAGTTTATGAGAAGTGAGATTGAGGCTTATATACATTTATCTACTAAGTCTGTCTTTCTGAGAATTTAGAATTAAAATCATAATAAAGCTAAGGTTTGGAGAACATTCACTGTGCCAGGCACAGAGTAAGCACTTACCAGGTCCTACCAAATAATCAGTACCCATGGGGAAAGGAACAAAGACAAATTCCATATAGATCATGTACATACAACAAAAAGTCTCCCCAACATTTGCCAAACTCCATCCAACACACAGTATTAACACTACAGATGAGAAAGGAAATACAAAACGATGTAGGATACAAATCAAGTCACGTGAATGTGAACATCTCCTCAAAGTTTTTGTAGCTAAGATCAGAAGATTTCAGCCCCAGCTATTCCATGGTGGATCCATAAGTAAGGACAATTTCATTATGAAGCATATCGCAGCCTCTAGTGGCACATGAGAGAACAAGGCTAGGCAACAAAGGGAGCTTCTGATACTGTCGGAAAGACTGACTCCAATCAGTGCCCTGCCCTGATGTGTATCCTCTTTCCTTATTTATTAGTCTTAGAATGATTCTTTTATAAGTAAATAAAAGATAATAAAATAACCTTTTTTTTTTTTTTTTATTTTGAAACAGGGTCTTATGTAGTCCAGGTTGGTCTCAAACTTAGTATGTTGCTAAGGCTGGCCTTGATCTCCTGACGCTCCTGCCTTTACCTCCTAAGTGCTAGGATTACAGGCATGGACCACCATGGCATTAAAATAGCCATTTCTCAGACAAAGGTCTGAAACAGCTTCTCATTCCTACCTAAGGTCAGTAATCCCTGTGAATTAAGGCAATTGGAAAAATAAGATATTAAAAATGTCTCATATTCTTTTACACACAGTTCATGGTTTCTATGTTTAAATTTTCTACATTTTTTATTTTCTGCATGCCCTGCTGTACCACTAAGCTATATCCCCAGCATTTCTTCCAAAATTGGCAAACACATATACTCTAGATATGTTTTCTCACAACTTACAACTGTTATGAAACTCTTAAACCACAAAATTCAGGTCCAGGCTTCCCTAAAGCATCTTACAATCAAGTCAACAGAGAGAACCACAAAACAACAGGACAGGCAAATTTAACTTAAATGATATAGGTTAATGAAATAGAACACTCTTATAGTTTAGTGTTTTTAGAAAAGCTATACTTTTTTCTTTCATGCAACCCAGATAGGCAGGGCAAATTTGTTCTCAAAGGTTACTTCCTCCTAGCTCTGAAATTATTCTTTTTTCTTTCCTCTTTTTTTTTTTTTTTTTTTTTTTTGGTCTTTTTGAGACAGGTCTCCCTGTAGGCCCAGCTGGCCTGGAACTTGCTATTTAGACCAGGCTGGCCTTGAACTTAAAGAGATCTGCCTGCCTCTGTCTCCCAAGTGCTGGGATTAAAGGCATGAGCCACCACGCCAGGCCCAACAGCCCTTTCAAGGAAAGTATGTATGTGCTATGCCTAGGCTTCTGAGGGTTCCAGTCAGTGAAAGAGAAGTAGATAGAATCAGAGATGAACCCAGAGCAGTGGTTTACCTGTGCCCCCGAATGTCAGACTGGTCACACACCCCTCCAAGCGCAATCCTGTGGAACTCTCGACCCAGAGTCTTGGCCACTGATCTGCCCACACTTGTTTTACCTACTCCAGGAGGGCCAACAAAACAAAGAATTGGGCCCTTCAGGTTGTTTTTCAGCTGTCTTACAGCCAAGTATTCCAGAACTCTTTTCTTCAATTTTTCCATGGCATAATGGTCATTATCCAGAAGAATCCGGGCTGCCCGAATGTCCAGGTGGTCTGTCAAACAACCCAATAAGTAATTTAAGCACTTGGAATTTTAAGTGAAAAGACTTTCAATAAATAATATTTAATAAATATTATTTAGAATAAAGTGGTAAGAACAGACTTGGATATTTCTAAATAAGTGTTCAAAGAAACCTATACTTGGTTTGGTTATTGTGTTTAAGTTAACGTCTCCAGAGACATTACCTAATGAGAACCCGTGCTCATATGATTTTATTTGGAATGATTTTCTACTCTTACATTATTTCTTATGGGGATATAATTTTTTCTATATTCTATCGTGCTGACATTTTTTTTCCTTTGAGAAAAAGAGTTGTGGGCTAGTGAGAGGGCTTGGTGGATAAAGGCACTTACTTCACAGGCCTAACAACCCAAGTTTGAGCCTAGAACAGCCATGAATGTGTCGGAGAGAACCAATGCCATGAAGTTTTCCACTGACCTTGCACATACCCCGCTACTAATAATAAATGAAATAAAAAAATTAGAGTATTTTTTCTCATTACAATAATAACATTATATACCTTCATCCTAGAAAAGCTAGAAAGACAGTAATAAAAAAGAAGAAAACAATCACCCATAATCTCACGCCCCTGTTTGGGTGTTTTGTTTCATGTGGTAGGAGTGTGAGTTTAATACCTGTTTCCCAAAATGAAAAAATTTTATAATTGTCTAGTGTGTGAGTATAGGTTATAGGCACGTGAGTGAAGGAACCCTGGGAGGCGAGAGGTTCAGGTGGTTGTGAGCCACCTGACATGGATGCCAGGAATGAAACTCAGGTCTTTTGAAAGAGCAGCATGAGCTCTGAATCATGAATCATCTTTCCAGCCCCCTCAAAATGAGATTTTATGGGGACTTCTGTAAAGTGTCTTTTTGTTTTTGTTTTTTCCATTTAATCTGTTAGGTAACTTTCAACAACATACATACTTTTCAGTAACATTTTAACTTAGTAGTTATTATTTCATTATCCATATTTGTTTAACCAATTTCCTATACTGACAATTTAGTTTAGTCACAAATACTTGGTTAAATGCAAGCACACACTGTGCATTCCTCGAAAATCTCTGCATATACCTGTTGTTAATTCACTTTAGCTAATCTGTGGTCAGCAGAAAGGTTTTAAAACATCATAGTGCCATGACAAGTGCTAGAGTTAGGCTCTGCCCTAGAGAAAGGCTTTCATCAGGCTACTGATGTGCTTTTGCTCTTAAGACATTCATCAATTCAATACTAAGTTATGGAAGCCAAAATAAACTCACCAGCTGGACAACTAGGGCCTATTATAGTTATACAATCACACTCTCAGTGAAAGAAGAGGGGGCGAATAGGTCAGTTTGGTTCCCAATCTAGTCTATAAAAATCTAAATAGGAGCTGGGCATGGTGGCACAGGCCTTTAATCCCACGGTTCGGGAGGCAGAGGCAGGATCTTTGTGAGATTGAGGCCAGCCTGGTCTACATAGAGAGTTCCAGGCCAGCTGGGGCTACAGGGAGACCCTGTCTCAAAAAAGGCCAAAAAAATAAAAATAAATAAAAATAAAATAAAGATTTGTAGACCTGTAGGCCATGATCATGTGGGGATGTGGGGATTTTTAGCGAGCATACGCAGACTCTCTAACACACACAAATTGACAAATGTGCTGCACTACATCAGTACAATCAAAGATAAAAATCATACAATCTCAAAAATGTGTGAGACAAAATTCACTTTCTTTTCATGATAAAAATTCAACAAATTTTGGGCAGAAGCTCTGGACCCATGGAGGTGGCTGGAGCTGACCCAGGGTAAGATGTCCAGGCATGCAGAGTCTCACAACATGTGTAGAAAGCTGTGGACTCACAGATAAGGCAGGAGCTGACCCAGGGTAGGGTGGCCAGGAGCAGAACACTGTACCAAATGGCAGAGCAGGTGAGGACCAGCCAGGGGTCTGTTGATAACGACTGTTACTGATGAGAGTAGGAAGACTACAGATAGAGCTGGTAGCTCTGAATACCAGTCCCACAGAGGAAAATGACACCTCAACCCTACTATGACTTAGTCCTCACCTGAACACTACAAAAGGCCATGGTGGGTAGACAAGACTGCTAAGTGGGTGGAGGCATTTGTTCCCAAGTCTAACTAAATGAGTTCGATCCCTGGGACACATAGTGGAAGGAGAGAATTGACCCACTCATACAGGTTGTCTTCTGATCTTCACACATGTGCTGTGACATACATGTACCCACTTACCCCTCCCCTCAAGGCTCTAGGGTGGAATCCACTATTGTCATTCTGCTAAACAGCCAGGGTGTCAAAGTGCCTTTTAAATATTTATGTTTATACCCACATAGATGTGCCGTTCTCAACCTTGGTCAGAGAATGTTCTTTTACCAGTGGGCAGTACTTAATGCACAGACTCGTAACTGCTGAAAGTGCTGAGGAAAAGTGACTATGAATGCTCAGTCAGAGGACGGGGAGGAGTGCTATGAAATGCTGTCTTCTAGATACTAATGAACTTATAGCAGCTGTGGTTACTTGCAGAAGACCTACACAAAATCAAGCTGTTCAAAATTTAAGTGTGGAAGAGAGAGAGGATCACAAGGCTCCTACCCTTAACTGAGAAGATAGTGATAGCTGATGGCTACTAGGGGAGAGAGAATAATCATTCTTTGTGGGTATGGCCACTAGCTGGTTGCCCATGTTCCAGCAGATGACCTCATGCCCATGTCCATAGGGACAGCACTAATTGGATTCAGTAGGTTATAAAAAGCATTAAAAAGAGGACATGATCTTGTTTATATAAATACAAAATTCTAAACACTCCAACCAATCAGTTCCCAGCATCTACATGGCAGCTAACAACCATACAAAACTCAAGTTCTAAGGGATCTGACATCTTCTTCTGGCTTCTGTGGGCATTGCATGACATAGATATACTTATATGTATGCTGGAAAAACAGTCATACACATAAAGTAAAAAATAAATAAATTTTTAAAATTAAAAGACTGGCCTGGTGTAGAGGCTGAAAACTCAGCAGACTATCTAAGAGTGCCAAAATCGAGTCTCCACTTAGTGAACTTCCCAAATTGTGCTCTGAGCACTCACTAGAAGGGGTCCAAACATTAAAAGGAAGCCTGAGTGTACCTGACTGAGCCTGACTTGGGCCTCTATGGGAACTCCTGAGTAGCTGCTCTGAAGCCATCAGTTCCCTCCAAAATAAAAAATGAGAGAACCTGAAACTTAGACCAACCAGCTTTATATAACCAATATGAAAACAACCAAGGCACACCAATAATACAAACAAAAGTTCACTTCAACTCAACAAAAGAGGTTTGAGTTTCATACCAGAATCACAAACAACAAAAGAAATCCACATGCCAAAATCACAACAGAAAAAATAACAGGGAAAACCAAAACAGCATGTTCCCACCAAACTCCACCAGTCTTGTAGAAGAGTCCTACAAGGAAACCCCCAGATAACCCAGGACACAGAATTTAAAAGAACAATCATCAACATGATCAATAAATTCAACGAATTTAAAGAACACACAAACAAATCAAGGAACAAAAAGAAGTCAGGGATAAACTTCTGACTGAATTCACAAAAGAGAAACTGATGAAAATTCAGACTGAAATGAAGGAAGTAAAAATTCAATAAGCCAACTTGAAACAACAGGAGAAAGCCTCACCACTAGAAAGAATGAAATGGAAAACAGAGTATCGACATTGGAGGATAAAGTGGAAGAAC
Source organism: Nannospalax galili (assembly GCF_000622305.1). Lineage (NCBI taxonomy): Eukaryota > Metazoa > Chordata > Mammalia > Rodentia > Spalacidae > Nannospalax > Nannospalax galili. The sequence goes on from NW_008358988.1 coordinate 1,265,418, forward strand.
TGAGAATCCTTTGGTCTTTGATTTCTTATTCCTGTCCCCCCGCCTTAAACTTCATTGTACATATAAAAAACAAATTAAAAGACTGAGTCAGGTGTAGTGTTCCACACCTTTAATCCCATCACTTGGTGGTGGGGGTGTGAAGAGCAGGCGGCTCTCTGTGAGTTCAAGGCCAGCCTGATCTACATAGCGAGTTCCAGACCAGCTGAGGCTACAGAGACCCTGTCTCTAAAAGAATCCTCCCACCCCCCAAAAAGTAAAAGCCTGAAAAAACTCTGTCAGAACTAATAAAGGAATTTTTTTAAGATTACAGGATAGAGCTGGCTGTGGTGATGCATACCTTTAGTTCCAGCACTCAGGAGGTGGAGACAGGCAGAGCTCTGTGAGAGTTCCAGGCTGGCTGGGACTACAGGAAGACCCTGTCTCAATGTCTCCCCCCACCCAAAAGAAACAACCAAAAATAACCCCCCAAAAGACTGCAGGATAAGAAAATCAAACAACAGGGGCTGGAGAGATGGCTCAGGGGTTAAAAGCAGTGGCTGCTCCTGCAGAGGACTAGGGTTTAGTTCCAGGGGATCTGATGCCCTCTTCTGACCTCTCTGGGTACTGCACAACATTCGTACACTTACACACATGCAGGTGATACAATCATACTCACAAAAGTAATAAATATTAAAAAAAAGAAAGTCAACAAATTCGTTTCTACAGATATAATAAACTGTTCAAACAAGGAATCAATTCCATTTACAATAGCATCTCAAGTGGAAGCCAAACGTGGTGTTCTAGTTCTCCATTGCTATAACAAAACACTGACCAATGCCAACTTGGGGAGGAAAGGGTACATTTTATCTTACATCTCCGGGGGCACAGTTCATCACTGAGGGAGTCCAACATAGGAACTCAGGGCAGGAACCTGGATCACGGAGCTGAAGCACAGGCCACAGACAATGCTGCTTACTGACTTACTTCCTCGGCTTTCTTATATAACACAAAACAATCCGCCCAGGGGGTGGCACCGCCCACAGTGGGCTCTCCCACATCACTCAAAAATCAAGAAAATACCCCACAGACATGGCCACAGGCCAGTCCAATGGAGGCAATTCTCCAATTGAGGCTCCTTCTACCCAGGTGTGTCAAGTTGACAACTGAAGCTGTCCAGCACACTTGGTAATGTGTAAGAGTCTCTCACATGTTATTGATTTTGGCAGTGTGAAAATTACAGGTTTGGGGGCTAGAGAGATGGCTCAGCAGTTAAGAGCACTGGTTGCTCTTGCAGAGGACCTGAGTTCAGTTCCCAGCACCCACATGGCAGCTAATAACCACCTGTAACTCCAGTTCTAAGAGAATCTGACACCCTCTTCTGACGTCCACAGCCACTGCACCATTTACATACATGCAGGCAGGCAATACATTCATACATATAAAATAAAATATAAAAAATAATTTTTTTTTAAAAAAAAGAAAACTACAGGTTTGAAGGGGTCATGGAGAGATGCTAAGGCTTGTCACTATGTGGCACAGTCAGAGTCCCTGAAGAGAGACCAGAAGAGTGCACCCTCAGTTGCAGTTGAGATCCCCAGCATACTGGCTATGCCAGGTCAGTGAAACATTCAACAAAGTCAGTGTGGAATAAAGCCAGCATGAGCCTAAGAGACAAATGTGTGTGTTGCAGATGTAGAACCAGAGAACTGGAGCTGCCCAGGCCCTTTGGGGCTCAGAAGATTTTGAGTCCAAGATGTTGGACACTGAGCTTTTTACACTGTTGGATTTTGGTTTTGCTTTAATCTGTTTATAACTGTGCCCTGGTTCTTTCCTCTTGGAGTATATATATAAGTATATAACTTATTTCTGATTTTTATAGGAGCCCACAGTTAAGAGACTGGATTTTTAAAGAGACACTGTACTTAATAGTGTTGAAAATTTTAAAAACTGTGGTACTTTAAAATTTGTACTGTATTTTATATTATGATAGTAACATCAGATCTTGGGGACAAACAAGAAAGGAAAGGCTGTGGATTAAAGTGATGTATTTGTGTGTCAAGGTAGACAAGGGGGTAAAACACCACAGTTAGCTTCAGCTATCAACTTGACACAAACCTAGAGCCACCTGGAAACAGGGAGCCTCAAATGAAAAATTGCTTTGATCAGACTGGCCTGTGTCTGTGAGGCATTTTCTTAATTGCTAATCAATTTAGGAGGGCCCAGCCTACTGTGGTTGGTATCTTCCACAGGCAGGTGAGCCTGAGCTATATAAGAAAGGTAGCTGAGCAAGCCAGAGAAAGCAAGCCAGCAAGCAGCATTTATCCATGGTGTCTGCTTTAGTTCCTGCCCTGGCTTCCCTTGAAGACGTTAGATGAGATAAACAATTTCCCCTCCAGTTACTTCTGATAAGGTATTTATCACAGCAACAGAAAGCAATTTAGGACAAGCCTCAAGATTGCACAATAGGGAAAAGATATCTCTTCAAACAAATCGGATAGGGAAAACCAGCTAGCACATACAGATGAATGAAAGTGGATTCTTAACACCATTCAGAAAAATAAACTCAAAATGGATTAAAGACTTAAGTATAAAACTCTCAAAAGAAAACAGAAAAAATTTCTAGAGTTGGTCTTGGCAATGACTATTTTTGATATGACCTTAAGCAAGTCATTAAAAGCAAAATTAAGAGCTAGGCATGGTGATGCATGCCTGCAATTCCAGTATTTAGGAGGCTGAAGAGGGAGAAATGCCCCCAAGTCTGAGGCCAGCCTGGGTTACACATCATGACCATATTTAAAACAAAACAAAAATCACACTGTTCTGGCTGGGATGGCTATTTAAAAAAAAATGAAAGCTTGTCAGATATGGTGGCACATAATCCCAGTATTGGACAGGGAGGCAAGAGGATCAGAAGTTCAACATCTTCTTTGGCTACATAGTGAGTTCCAGGCCAAACTGTGCTACATGACACCCTGTCTCAAAAACAAACAAACAAACAAACAAACAAACAAACAGGGACTGGAGAAATGGTTCAGCAGTTAAGAGCACTGGCTGCTTTTCTAGAAGACTGGGGTTCAGTTTCCAGAACCCACATGGCAGCTGACAAGTGTTTGTAACTTCAGTTCTGGGGGTTCTGACTTCCTCTTCCGGTTTCTGTGGACGCTGCATGACATAGGTAAACTAATGTCCACATAGGCAAAACACTCATACACATAAAATCAAAATGAAAAAACAAGCCGGGCTGGCTGGTGTATGCCTTTAATCCCAGCACTCAGGAGGCAGAGGCAGACAGATCTCTGTGAGTTCAAGGCCCACCTGGTCTATATAGTGAGTTCCAGACCAGCTGGGGCTACAGGGAGACCTCGTCTCAAAAAAAATTAAAAAAGCCAAACCAATTACTTCAACTGGTGGTGAGACTGTGGAGAAATAGGAAACCCCTGTGTACGTTTGTCTGCATATGAACTGCATTCACTATAGAGACAGTAGAGGTTTTTCAATAATTAAAAATAAAACTACAATATGACTGAGCAGTCCCACTTTTGGGTATATGTCCAAAGGAATTGAAATCAGGACCTTGGAGAGGTCTCTACATGCCTTCATAAAATGCAATGCAATATTAGTCACAATATCTAAGAAACAAAAACTACTTAAATGTCCACTAACAGATAAATGAAGAAAATGTGGCATATTTATATAACTATTATATCTAGACTTAAAAAGTCAGGGCATCCCATTATTTTCAACACAGAGAAGGCATTACATGAATACAGTATGGTTTCAATTGCATGTAGAATTTAAAACTCACAGAAGCAGAGTATAATGGTGGTTGCCAGACTTTGGGGGGTGGGGGAAGGAAGGAAATGGGAATGTGATAGTATAAAGGTACTGAGATTCAGTTAAACAAGATAAATGAGTTCTGGAGACCTACTACATAGCACAGTACCTACAGCCAACAATATTGTTTTGCATTCTTAGAGAGTAGACCATATGTTAACATGGTCTTACCACCACTGTACTGACTCTCTCTCTCTCTCTCTCTCTCTCTCACACACACACACACACACACAGAGCCAATTATAATACTATGGGTGGGAGATGACTTTGGGAGGTGATGAGTATATTTATGGTCTAGAGGATGGTGTGTCAAGGATACGATTCTAATTTCATCAGGATGTAATCACAAGATATGTGCAACGTTTTATATGCTACCAAATCTCAATAAAGTGGTTTTAAATTAATTCAAAGTAAAATTTGTTCTTTTTAAATACTTATTTTTATGTTTTTAAATACTTATTTTATGTGTATGAGTGTTTTGCCTGCACATATGTAAGAGCACTACATGTGTGAAGTGCCCATGGAGGCCAGGAGGGTGTCAGATCCCCTGGAACTGGAGTTAAAGATGGCTGTTAGCCGAAATGTGGGTTCTGGGAACCAGGGTCCTCTGCCAAGTGCAGCAGGGCTCTTAACTGCTGAGAACCATCTCTCCAGCTCCTTGTTCTTTTCTGAGACAGGATTTCTCAATGTCGCCTCAGCTAGCTCTGCACTTGGGATTCTCCTGAGTGCAAGAATACAGGCATATACTATCATGCCCTGTTATAAAATGTAGAATGAAAATGTGCATGAACTTTCTGAATGACAATCAGACTAAAAGCCAGTTCTTATTTTGTTAGCTCACCAGTGGTACTTTTGTTCCAAGGAAGTTCCACCATAAGTTCCAAATAATTTCTAGTAAGAGCATATTCTGGCATTGATTGAGGCATTTTTTTCAGTCTGTGAAGGAAAGAATACATAGGTTCAAGAACAGAGATTAAGTCTGTAATAACTGGAAAATCAAAGTATCTCCTTATGGATATTTAAACAAATCTAAACAAAGGTTTTAAAGAGCTAATTAATGAAAAAAAATTTATTTTTTATGTGTATGAGTGTTTTGACTACATTATGTAAGTGCACCCAGTATTGCAATGACCCTGGAGGTCAGAAGAAGGTGCTGGATCCCCTGAACTGGAGTTGCAGAACTAGAGTTCTTAGTTACCATGTGGGTGTTGGAACTGAACCCAGGTCCTCTGTAAAAGCAGCCAGTGCTCTGGAGCCATCTCTCCAGCCCCTAGCTAGGGAAAATTTTATATATTTGTTGTAATGTAAAGAAAAAAAAAATGGTGTTCTAGTAAATCTTGAGGCTATCCTGAAAATACAATTCAACCATATATCCTATTTTGTTAATTTTGTCATTAAGTTCCTCTGTACTTTCCCTGTATGGAGAAAAACTGACAGTTCCTGCAGTTCATTCATTCATTCACTGCAGCAATGGGAACGCAGTACCCAGGGTCTGGTGTATGCTAGCCACAACTCTACAACTGAGCTACATCCTCAGCCTTCCTCTGGATTTAACTAACAGAAAGTAAACAAACAAAAAAACCAAAGCTGGGATATACCTCAGTGGTAGAGCACATGTTTAACATACACAAGGCCTTGGGTGTTGATTCTGGTGTATTAAGAATATTTTACAGGCTGGAGAGATGGCTCAGCAGTTAAGAGCACTGGCTGCACTTGCAGAGGACCTGGGTTTGATTCCCAGCATCCACATGGCAGCTAATAACTGTCTGCAACTCAAGTTCCAGGGGATCCGACGGCTTCTTCTGACCTCCACAGGCTTTGCATGACATGGGTGCACTTAAACACATGCACACAATACACTTAGACACATAAAATAAAACTAATAGTTAAATATTTCCTTAAAAAAGAATGTTTTAATAGTTGGGCATGGTGGTACATGCCTATAATCCCTGCATGTAACAGGATTAAGAATTCAATGTCAAGGCCAGTCTGGGTTACACACAGAGACCCTCTCAAAAATTTTTTTTAAAAGAATGTTTTAGCTGGGTGTGGTGGTACACGCCTTTAATCCCAGCACTGGGGAGGCAGGGCAGGCAGATCTCTGTGAGTTCAAGGCCAGCCTGGTCTACATAGTGAGTTACAGGCCATCTGGGGCTATAAAGAGACCCTGTCTCAAAAAGATAAAAAAAATAAATAAAATAATGTTTTAAAAATTAGATTATGTGGAGGAATTAAGAGGGAGAAAGCATTTGCCAAGAATTAGAAGGCCCCAAGAGACACAAGTTGGCAATGGGAAAGTACGGTGAATAGATGGTCTAAGAACTGAATAAGCATAAGAAAAGAGAAAGTGAATAAACAACAAATAACTTACTCTGTAACCCAAAGCAGCACAAGCAAGGCTTCATAAGTAACACATTAACATTAGTAAGCAAAATGAAGTCGGGCGTGTTGGTGCACGACTTTAATCCCAGCAGAGGTCAGCCTGGTCTACATAGAGAGGCCAGCTGGGGCTACAGGGAGACAGTCTCTCAAAAAGATCACCCGCCCTCCCAAAAAAAACATTGGTAAGCAAAATGAAAACACAGATGAATGAAAACGCCTGTCGTAATTTACCTCTTTATCTCTTTGACACAGACTTTATGAGCCTGCTCTGGCATACTGGATGTTCGTATTTTTTTCTCCAACATGACAATGTCATCGTTATCTTCATCCTCATCCTCATCTTCTAAAGTGCCTGGAATATGTGTGATCCTCCTAATGGGGCGTATTGCTATAACCTACACAGAAAGGAGAAGAAAATTATATGTCAAAAGAAACTGGTCTTCTGCAAGAGCAGCTAAGCTACAGGGACAAGAAAAAGAAAGATAAGGGGAAAGGAGAGAAGAGGCAGAGAGGGAGAGGGGGTCTAGTACTAGGCTAAGGTAAGGACATGGTGGGTGCCAGATAAACACTTTTACGGCTCTGGTCTGTACCTTTAGGAAATAAAGTTCAGAACAAGCAGGAGGCAGGTGCACATATGCAGAGAGCAGAATTTTAAAAGTAGAATGACATAAAATGGATGTGATTATTCAGTTCATGTTAATACAAATACACATGGCTGGAGAGGTCATAGAGAAAAACCTATGTCTACCACATCCCTAGACAATTTCTTACTGTATGCTAAATATGAATCCTTATATTACACACAAGTATACCTGTCGCCACTCATTAAAGAAGCTTCTTTTCTGCAACAGATGGAGACTATTAGATAGTTCCACAACTGGTCACACACAGAGAATAAGTGTCTGAGAGACGCCTAGTTCTAGCTGACGTATCTACAATGTAACACCTAAGGCTCATGGAACACAGTGAAACAGGGGATACAGAGAACATTAATACATCTCTCAACTCTCACTAGTGAAGCTTTCTCATGCAATAGAAGGCAATCAACACAGAAAGCCACAACTGGCCAAAGTGTAGTAAGAGACTGCAAAGTGTGTGTTCCTGTTATGACTCCTATATTAAATCTCACCCACCCAGGGCTCAGGGACCACTGTGGAAGAGGGGATGGAAAGACTGTGAAAGCCGGGGGTAGTGCATGACTACAAGGAAACAAGTCTTCCAGACTTCTGGGGACTTGCACATATAAACTTACAGCAATGGTGACAGCATGCACAAGACCCATGCAAACTCAATGAGACAAAAACCCAGCATAGAAATGGGGAAATGGGCAGGAGACCCTAGCTGTAGCTGAAGAACTATTAGCAGCTTATCATTGGTGGGTGAAGGAGAGTTTGTCTTCTTTAAGGGAGTGAAGCTAAGGGGCTCCAGTGGATGAACTCACACTGACAAACATCTGGGGACACAAACTTGACTCAATAGGCCTTAACATATATGACAGAATGCATGAAATTGTGTGGGCAGGCTATGAAGGCATGCAAATAGGGAAGGGGGGTCCAAATATGATAAGATGGATGAAATGTACAAAAATCCAATAAAAATATAGATATTGGAAAGCCGGGTGTGGTGGCGCATGCCTTTAATCCCAGCACTCGGGAGGCAGAGGCAGGCAGATCTCTGTGAGTTCAAGGCCAGCCTGGTCTACATAGGGAGTTCCAGGACAGCTGGGGCTACA
>NW_008358988.1:1273418-1288456 GCF_000622305.1 Nannospalax galili
TATATATATATATATGAAAAAATAGGAGTGATAGGAAGTGACTCCATGAAACAGCAGGAGACCTGGGACTTGTTTTTTTGAGCTACTACTGCAGCTGCTGTTTCCTTCACAAGTATTCCACTTATATTCGCTAACTAAAAAACTTCCATTTTTCCTCCTACATTATATGATGTTTTCTCACCATGTGCTTCAGTAAAATTTGGCTTTTTTTCTGCTCCATCATGCTGAAAAGTTCTTTTCTCAAATACAAATCCATTTTCTTTTTAAAAAATTTTTTTTATTTTTAAAAGTATCATTTTTTTTTTTTTTTTGGTTTTTTTGAGACAGGGTCCCCCTGTAGCTCCAGTTGCCCTGGAACTCCCTATGTAGACCAGGCTGGCCTTGAACTCACAGAGATCTGCCTGCCTCTGCCTCCTAAGTACTGGGATTAAAGGCATGCGCCACCACGCCCGGCCCAAAAGGATAAAAAATTATTTTTGTCTTTTTGAGACAGGGTCTCCCTGCAGCCCTAGCTGGCGCGGAACTCACTACATAGACCAGGCTGGCCTTGATCTCAGAGATCCACCTACCTCTGCCTCCTGAGTGCTGGAATTTAAGGCATGTGCCAGTAAGCCCAGTTTGTTTGTTTTTCAAAAATATTTTATTATTTTTATGTGTATGCGTGCATTGCCTACATGTAAGTAAGTGCACCCGTGTTGTGCAGTGCCCACGGAGGATGGAAGAGGACAGTTGTTAGCTGCCATGTGGGTGCTGGGATTTGAACCTGGGTCTTCTGCAAGAACAGCCAGTGTTCTTAACCACTGAGCCATCTCTTCAGCCCTAAGCCCAGCTTTTAAAAGTATTTTATGTGTACGAGTGTATTGTTTGCATGTAAGTAGGTGCACCTGTGTCATGCAGTCAGTGCCCGTGGAGAAGAAGGTGTTAGATTCCCTGGAACTAGAGTTATGGATAGTTGTTAGCCACCATGTGGGTACTGGGAATTGAACCTGGGTTCTCTGCAAGAGCAGCCAGTACTGTTAACCAATGAGCCATCTTTCTAGTCCCCAAATCCATTTTCTGTGTTAGCTCATTTCCTGGTTTTTTTTTTTGGTGTGTGTGGGTTTGTTTTTGTTTTTTCCTGAAGAGCCTTTATTTATGTTCTTCTTCCTCATGATCTTGCTACCATATATTTTTTAAATTTTTTGAAATTTATTTATTTGCATTTAAAAGGAACTGTTGACAAAGATTCACTGAGATAACCCAAGTGGGGCTACGCAGTCAACACTGCTGAAAGGCGGCTTTATTCAACTGAACAAAACCTCTTAGATGCTGTTACTGATGTGAAATTGACTGCTTCAGACTGTTCTAAATGCAAGGTGGAATAATTAACAGTATTCAATCACATCTGTTCTTTCCTGAATATATAAAAATTAAAATACCAATTAAAAAACTAATATATCTTCTCTTTAAACACTACTTACAGATACAATCTCAATATTATTATTTAATAGTGGTAATTTTAAAGTTTTATTTTACTCACAAGTTAAATGGCATCAAAGGGAAGTGACAGTCTGCCTATAGGCTCATCGTACAAATAAAAAGTTCAGGAATGCAGCAACTGCCACTTCTAAAGTACAAAACGTAACATTCTTAGAAGGTTTGTGCATAAAGCTTTACTAAGCAGATGGCACAGAACGTTTGACAGTTTTACTGGTCACACCAATGGTATGCCTTGGTTTTGCAGACTCAATTTGGACCCTCATTTTAAGTTTTGTATTTGGATTTTCCAGTTTCACTAATGACACAAACATGATTCAAATCCCCGAAGTACTCATTATAGTCCAGGGCATAGCCAACAACAAACTTGTCTGGAATTTCAAATCCAACAAAGTCTGGCCTATATCCAACACTTTGAGAAGTCCTTTTCACCAGCAGGCTTGTGATCTTAACCACTTTGGGGTTGTACTGCTTGACCAAGAAGAGCAAGGTTTGCATCGTTTTGCCAGTGTCGATTATATCTTCAACAGTCAAGACATTCTGACCAGTTAAAGTTGAGAGATCATCTCCACCAATAACCTTTTATGTCCCCTGTTGACTGGTCATTACAGTAGCTCTTCAGTCTGATAAAATCTACAGTCATAGGAATGGATCTATCACTATTTCTATTCAGTGCTTTAATATAATCCAGCAGGTCATCAAAGAATTTATAGCCCCTCCTTGAGCACACAGAGGGCTACAATGTGATGGCCTCCCATCTCTTTCATGACATCTCGAGCAAGTCTTTCAGTCCCATCCATAATTAGTCCATGAGGAATAAATACTCTCTCCAAATCCTTGGCATAACGATTAGGTATACAAAATAAACTTAGGTCATAGCCTGATTCATCATCACTAATCACAACGCTGGGGCTGCGGGTCGCCTTGACCTGAAGCCGGCTGGTGCGCGTGGGCGAACAGCGGTGCGAGGAGGAAGCCGACAGAGGAGGCGCTGCCACTACCATATTTTTAAAGTGTTTTAAATGCTCTCTGAATTCTCAACTCATTAGCATCATGAACTAACTCCAACTACTACTAAAAGAAAATGATACACTAGTGTTTGCGGAAGGTTGGGGAAGGCTGAGGCAGGACTTAAATGCTAAAAGAAAAGAAAACCCAGTCAAGAAAAAGGACTACAGAGAAACACATCAAAATTTCAAAGACACTGAACTTTACTTTTTGTCCTTTAAAAAAAAATATTCTTGGAGTTGAAGAGAGGACTCAGTGGTTAAGAGCACTGGCTGCTCTTGCAAAGGACTGGGTTCAGCTCCCAGCACTCACATGGTGGCTAACAACTGCCCATAAATCCAGTTCCAGGGGATCTGACACCTTCTTCTGACCTCTGTGGGCACTGCATGATATGGGTGCACTTAACATACATGCAGACAATATACTCATACACATAAAATAAAAAAATATTCTTTTATAAAAATTCTGAAGTTTTTTGTTTGCTTGTTTGTTTTTGTGAGACAAATTCTTGCACTATAGTTCATGCTGGCCCCCAACTCCTAGACTCAAGGGATCATCTTGCCTCAGTCTCCCTTGTGGCTAGAACAACAGATATATATACCTTGCTTTTAAGATTTCTTTTATTAAAAGAACTAAATTTCATATTACATATACACAGAGGAAAAAAATCATAATATAAGAAATAATCTTGGTATGGTGATACATGTCCATAATCTTGACAGAATCTTGACATTCCCAAGGATCAAGAGGATCGCCAGTTCAAGGAAAGCCTGGGTTACACAGCAAAACTCTGCTTAAAAAAAAAAAAAGAAACAAAAAACCCCACCAACCAAACAAAAAACAACAAAAAGCCAGGCGTGGCGACAAACGGGTCTTTAATCCCAGCACTCTAGAGGCAGAGGCAGGCAGATCTTTGTGAGTTCAAGGCCAGCCTGGTCTACACAGCGAGTTCCAGGACAGTTGGGGCTACAGGGAGACCCTGTCTCAAAAAAAAAAAAAAAAAGAAACAAAAATCCCCACCAACCAAACAAAAAACAACAAAAAGCCAGGGGTGGCGACACACGGGTCTTTAATCCCAGCACTCTAGAGGCAGAGGCAGGCAGATCTTTGTGAGTTCAAGGCCAGCCTGGTCTACACAGCGAGTTCCAGGACAGTTGGGGCTACAGGGAGACCCTGTCTCAAAAAGAAAAAAAAAAAAAACCAACAAAAAAAGGGGGAAGAAAGAGACAGACAGAGATTTACCCGCTTATCATCATCTTGCTTGGGTTTTCGGGTTTTCTGAAGCAATTTCAGGCCTTCAATCTGTCTGACAAGCAGTGGTATGGTCATCTTGAACCGTTCTTCCAGGCTGACAGCATCTAAAATCTAGGAAATTTGAGTCAATCAATAGCACCTCTTTCAGAGACACATGCTCCAAATACAAGCGATTAGAACCACTACTTGCATTATTAAATTATAAAAAAGCAAAACTATAATCCACATGGCACTGCCCGTTACTGCTCTATCAGGGTGGTGTGGTGGTCCCTAGGCAACTACCATGGAGCTACCTGTGCAGGGTTGGGTCAGAATCAGCCCTAAATCCACTGTGTTGTCTTGGGCCTCACCCAAAGTCCCAGCAGGAACCTCTCATTTCAGCCACATCACACACTTGGCATGAGTAGGCAGGTGGATTTACCCTGGGCCTGGACCAGTCACAGCCTCTTCAAGGAGCTGCAGGAGGCAGTCACCTTGCCAACTGCCCTAAATCAAAGAACTTCAACAATTCCTTCAGTAATCATGTAGGAATCACACTATAACATGGCTAACACAACCAAATTAACTATATTAATCAACAAAGTTGTTTGAAATGAGCAGGAGAAAAAAAGTCTAAGACACGAACCAAAAAAAAATTGATCTTCATTTGAAATTTTTCTATTTATTTTTATTTTATGTATTTAAGTATTTTGCCTGCATGTAAGTGCATCTGAGTATGCAATGCCCACTAAGGTCAGAAGAGGGTATTGGATCCTGTGGAGCTGGAATTATGGACGATTGTTAGCTATCCTGGGTCCTCTGCAAGAGCAGCCAGTGCTTTTAACTGGTAAGCCATGTTTCTAGGCCCTGATTTTCATTTTCAAGTGAAGCCGTATATCGCAGGATCAAGACCTAAACATATAGCTGGGTCTGGTCATACAGGCCTGGAATCCCAGTCCTGGGAGGCTGAGGAAGGAGGAAGATCTCAAGTCCAAGACCTGCCTGGTCTAGATGAGTTCAAGGTCAGCCTAGGGAACTTAATAAGACATTGCTTCAAAATAATAAGTAGAAAAAGGGGGCTAGGGATATAGGTCAGTAGTAGAGTGCTTGCCTAGCATGTGTGAAACCCTGGGTTCAATCCTTAGTATTGAAAACAAAACAGAAAAGAGCATGAGAGAGAACTAAACACAATTGATATCAACTGTTTCTGGGAATTAATTTATTAAAGCCCAGAATATATCTATAATTTGGGTCTCAGCAAATTCTAGGTACAAAATATTAGTTTATATGCACTGTGGTATGTGCTTGCATGCATGCACATGTGCCAGTGCAGGCAGGTGGCCAGAGGTGTCTTCCTCTACTGCTTTCCACCTTGTTTTATGAGACAAGGTTTGTCAATGAATCTTAAGTTTGCCATTTTGGCTAGAAACTTGCTGGCTGATTAGACCAGACTAGCTGGCTGGTGAGCCCCCAGGATCTGCCTGTCTCTGACTCCTGCAGTGCTGGAATTAAACACATGCACAACCACCACACCTGGCCTTACATGGGTCCTGAGAATCTGAACTCATGTCTTCACGCTTATGTAGCAAGCACTTTACCCACTGAGCCATCTCCCTAGCCACCAAATACTAAGTTTTTCTATACACGATTAACAGTTCTCAAGGACAGTCTGCTGGAGCAGCTGCCACTCTCCACTCCCTCAGAACAAGCTCACTAATGCCACAAAGCAGGTGACTCCACAGCAGGCCTGTTCTCTCCTGCTTCTACCCACTGAATGTGTACACAACCAGCTTGTATCAGCTGCACTTGCAATTACTATTTCTGCATTTAAGTGCTGAGTAACTCAATAAACGCTCTTTCAATGAAAATTAACGTGTTATAGGAAGACTCAATAAAACAGACTAAAAGAGTATTAGTGAAAATATTCTTTTTTTTCTTTTTGAGACAGGATCTTCTTGCAGCCCCAGCTGGCCTGGAACTCGCTATGTAGACCAGACTGGCCTTGAACTCACAGAGATCCATCCTCCTGTCTCTGTTGGGATTAAAGGTATGCACCACTACACCTAGCTGAAAATACTCTAAGTAAAGCAAAAAAATACTATAAAAATAGATCGCAAAAAACACGTGCTTTATAGTTTTGGAATTAAGTTGTGCAGATCTAGGGTTCTATACTTGGATTATTTTCAAGTGTCTTTAAAACTCTATTTAATTAATTTACTCATTTTTTGCCATACTGGAAATGGAACCTAGGGTCTGGTGCAGGCTAGGTGAATGCTCTACTACTGAGCTACAACCCCAGCCCCAACTTGCTAAATTTCAAACAATTTATAAAAGAAACATCATGAAAAATTCTAATAAAGCAAGTCCCTATACAAGGGACAGCTCCATACGCTTAGAGACTAGTATGACAAGCTATGTTTATATGTTTATATTAAATATTTACAGGGCTGAAGAGATGGATCAGTAGGTAAAGGGCCTGCTGAGCAAAATGAGAACCTGAATTTGGATTCCTCAGGACCCACATAAAAGCTGGGACGGGTGGCTAATCTCTGCAACCTTAGCATGGGGGGAGGGGCGTGGTGTAGACATAGGCAGAGGCCCTGCAGCTATCTGGCCAACCAGTATAGCCAATCAGTGAGCTCCATATTCAGTCAGATCCTGTGTCTCAAAAAAGTAAGATGCAAAGTGATAGAGGTAGAAACCCAACATCGAACTGTGGCCTGCCTACACACACACACACACACACACACACACACACACACACACACTTTGAAAATTAAATTTCAAAAATTAAATATTTACTTTTTAAAATGATTTTCATTTTTTCCATTAATTGACCAACTACTACTACTGATTGCACAAAAAATAAAGCATTGTTTGTGTAAACAATCACTTGAGTTTTTTTTTTTTTTTTGAGACAAGAGTATGGTTAAGCAGTCCAGACTAGCCTTCAACTTTTGATCCTCCTGTCAGTTTCCAGAGTACTGAAATTAGAGGTGTGTGCTACCACGCCTGGTGAAGACACTCACCTTTGAAAGTTTCTCATTCTCTGCCTACTTCCTCACCACCCACTTCCTTCTCTCTTCTTGAGATAGGGTCTCATGTAGCCAAAGTTGGCTTTGACCTTGATGTGTAGACAAGGATACATTGGACTTCTGATCTTTCTGCCTCTACTTCTCAAGTAGTGGGATTACAGGCATGTGTCACAACGCCTGGCAGAAAGTCAATTTTTAGGGTAAAGGCATTTTATTTATATTTATTATTATTTTTTTGTCCTTTTTGAGACAGGGTCTCCCTGGAGCCCCAGCTGGCCTGGAACTCATTATGTAGACCAGGCTGGCCTTGAACTCACAAAGATCTGCCTGCCTCTGCCTCCCGAGTGCTGGGATTAAAGGCGTGCGCCACCACGCCCGGCTATATATATATTTTTTAAATTTTTATTTATTTATTTATTTTTGAGACATGGTCTCCCTGTGGCCCCAACTGGCCTGGAACTCACTAGGTAGACCAGGCTGGCCTCTGTCTTCTGAGTACTGGGATTAAAGGCATGTGCCACCACGCCCAGCTGGAAAAGGCATTTTAACTACTTCTTGAGTATCTAGCATGTTTTTACAAAGGTCAAAATGTAAGTACTGTCTGGATCTAATAATAAGTAAACAACCCCCAACACTTAAGAATGGATCACTGTACCTGGAGCTTCTCTTTGTTGCTTGTTCGAATAATTGAAGTTAGGATGTCTGGTAGAGCTTCCCGTGGAAGACTATCTAAAAGACGTCTCAATTTAGCAACTGCAGGGACAGACATATCCAACATTTCAACCAACTAAAGGGAGGGGAAAAAAAGTCTGTTTAATGAAATTGTGCAGCATTACTTGTGAACTAAAACATTTGGATTTTCATACAGGTTTAGTATTTGGGACTGTATCTTTTGTTTGAAAGATCACTTGTAGTAGCCCAAGCTCCTCCATTTTGTATAAGACATTTTGGTGAGCTGTACCAGACCTTACCCTGGCCTGGGGCCAGAAGTTCCAGGAAGAGCTGAGGAACACACCCATATAGTCCTGGTGTTAGAGTAGCTAACAGCCCCGTAAGATGTCAAGCTTATAAAATCTAGTCTGTGGAAAGACCCACCTTTCCAGTTTCACTGGTAAATCATCTGGTCATAGGACCACCCCTAGGAAGGCAGGTTCACCTTAAGTTATGCTAAATAGATGGGCAGAATACCTAGAGTGCTAATGAGATAGCAAACTTTTCCTGTCTGGAATCCCACCTCCTAGCACAGAACTTCTGGACCAGCCAGTCATATAGCCTGTAAGTCTTCCCACTCTTCTGAATTCTTTGAAAAGCGTAATTTCTCCTTTCCTTCTCCATATCCCTTTTCTAAACATGCTTTCTTTAATGCTTTGGGCTGCCCCTAGCATCTTGTATTTCTTTACCTTCTCTAAAGCGTCCTTCTCCCAGCCATGTGGCTGCCAGTCAGCCATGCGTCTGACCTCCATGCTGGCTGTAACCCTGCATGGCTCCATGGCTTTCTTCCCTTCTCCCCACCATTCTCCTCCTCAAGGCAGCTGCCAAGATTACCAGCTCACCTGCCCCGAGAACTTTTCTTTAAAATTCTAATTAAAATCACAAAAGCTTATATTTTGTACTAAGGACTTTACCTTTTGGAATTTCTTTTTAAAAAGCTCCTATCTGCCAGGTGTGGTGGCAGATCCCAGCACTTGGGAGGCAGAGGGAGGCGGATCTCTGTGAGTTCAAGGCCAGCTTGGTCTACATAGTGAGTTCCTGAGTTCCAGGACAGCTGGGGCTACAGGGAGACTCTGTCTCAAAAAGACCAAAAAAAAAAAAAGCTCGGCACTCCCTAAATTGGCTCAGAGTGCTGTCCCTGACCAGCTGATTAGCAACTTTTTGAGTCTGAGTTGTCCTTCCTGGTGGTCCCAAACTCGGTAGCACACTGATTCACACGGTGCAGGCATTATACAAGCCTCAGAAAGGAGTACTTTCAAAATGCTTATTAGAGGGCCAGAGAGATGGCTCAGCCTGTAAAGGCATTGAAGCCTGAGGACCTGGGTTCAATCCCCAGGATTCACACGGTGGAAGGGGATTACTGGTTCCACAAGTTGGCCTCTGGTATGTGTGCATGTTGTCAACCGTACCCATATACATGCACACAAAATACATAAATAAAATGTAATAAAAACTTTTAATGCCTAATTAAAAGAAAAGCAAAAATCTGACTATAAAGTATTTAATATTAAAATTAAAAGCTTTGTGATTTAAACTTAATTTTGGAAAAAATTCGAAATCAGAAAAAAGTTGCAAGACTAGTACCCCTCTTCTAGATTCATCAAGTCTTCCTATTTTGTGACATGTGCACTTTCTCTACGGACCCCAGACACACTGTTATTACTGTTGGACATCTCCAAGCTGCACCGCCCCTTATTCTCAGGAATAGGATATTCTCTCACATAACTACAATGTATGACAGCCAATTAGGAGTTGAAATGTTGATTTCTAGCATACCAGATGCTAATTAGAATCTGAATACTGATATTTAGCGAGGATAGTAGAATGAATGAACCTCATAGGCTATAACAGATTAAGACAAAGACAAGCTCTCAGGAACTATGGTAGTCATTAGGGCTACTGACAAATATTCCCTTTTCTTCTGGGCACCTGGTAGGCTCTTTCTCACCTCTGAATGTAGAGGTGGCTACAAATCTTAAGTAGACCTTTGAAACATGAGAGGCATATCAAAGTTCCTTCTGGGCACAAACATTCACAGTCATTGAAAGATTTACCATATTTCTTTTTCTGCCTCAGATATAAGAGTTTTCTGAGATTAAACTCCAATCTACCTCTGTCTGCAAGTAATACTAAAAGGTAGATTAGCACATCTGTAAATTCTAGGCATGAGGCCAGAGCAAGACATAAGCCTCAGTTATATGAGTGAGATTTTGTGGCTAACATAGCAAAACTTGGCTCATACCATTTTATAAATGATGTACCAAATCCTCTAGTGTTTTCATATGCCAGTAATAATCAAAGAGCTCTAAAAACTGTAATTTAGGGAATTAACTACCTATTACTTTTATGAATCAAGGAAAGTATAACTATAAAGATGTTTTTATGGGAGAAGATCATAATAAAGGCTCGAAGAATCTTGTTCCTAGGAATTCATTCTCAGAAAATAAAAGTCAAAATTCATCCCCCTTCTTATGATTGGAACGGTATTTGCAAACACAGTATGTTGTTCATACAGGATAGCTGAAGCAGGGCTGCATTCAAGTGTGGTAGGAGAAACAGATCTCCCAGACAATTTCAATACAATATAACAACATTACTATATGAGTGGAGAGCACAGAGAATGTAACAGTAACACCATACAGGAGTCAGAAAACATAGAAAATATAAAATTCAGAGAAAAGAGTGCCAGAAAAATCATAAAAGTAACAAATATAAGGCTTTTTTGCTACTCTCTTGGCTACGACTATTGATCTCAATGTGGTAACTAAGAGCTGAGTCAAGACAGGCCCTGAGACAGGTTCTGAAGGGCCTTAGCATGACACTAAGAAATTCAAACTCTACCCGCCCCTTTATCTGATAAACTACACCATTAAAACATATGGTCAGCCTGGGTTGCTGCTGTTGTTTTGTTTTGTTGTTGTTTTTAAAGAAAGGCTCAGTGAGCAGATGAAAGGCATATGAAAGATGAAAGGCATAAAAATCAGCTAGGAAGCTCCTGAAGAAGTCTACTTGTAAGAGCTTTAAAGGAAGGTACGGAAGGGCATGAAAGAGAAGCTCTCATAAGCACTCTGACAGTCTAGAGGAATAACAAAGTCAGTGGAATTCATACAAGTACTTCAGATGGAAATAAGACATAGATATAAAAATGAAACAAAGCTGAATATGTACCACAACCAGAAAAAGCAAAAATTAAAACACTTCCCTATGGAAGTTCTTCTCATGTCACTATAAAACCTTCACATCTAAGAGGTTTTTGTGGATTCAAACTGGAGAGAAGGAAAGAGAAGGGGAAGGAAGCCACAAAGCGGCATCTCCGTGTGACACAGGGAGCTTTGCAGGAAAAGTAATTCTTCCCGCACCCCTGCCACTCAACAGGAACATGAGCACCTATTCCTGCTCTGCTTTGCAAACTGAAGGTCCCTTCTTCAGAGTCATTCTTCCAGCACTAGAGTTACATCTCCAAATCTTCCACATTTCTATCACTGTTCACCATGACAGGAGTGTGCCATTTCAAATGACGATCAGGTGCAAATACCACAAGCTGTGAATATCTGCACAAGACACTTTTCAGTGAACAATGGTTTTGAAATGAAGACCTACAGACACTACCTGGTCCTCAAGGTTTGATCACAGTCATTGGATTATAACAATAGAAAAGTAAAAGATTACATTTGATAATATAACCTCTATGCATTTTTCAATAAAATTTTAAGTGAAATGGAGTGAAGAAGTTTACTTTTTTTTTTTTTTTTTTTTTTTTTTTTTTTTGAGACAGGGTCTCCCTGTAGCCCCAGCTGTCCTGGACCTCACTATGTAGACCATTTATAATGTGATGGGTGAGTAAAGTTTTTTTTTTTTTTTTTTTTTTTTTGTCTTTTTGAGACAGGGTCTTCCTGTAGCCCTAGATGGCCTGGAACTCACTATGTAGACCAGGCTGGCCTTGAACTTACAGAGATCCATTTGCCTCTGCCTCCTGAGGGCTGGGATTAAAGGCGTGTGCCACTATACCTGGCAGAAGTTTAAATTTTATCCAGAGTTGACCAAAAAACCTGAAACCTAGAATTCTTGCTGCATACCCAAAGTGTGCTTCCCTCCCAGCATTTCAATGATTCAAGGGTTTAAGCATACTTGCAATGAGTCCATTATGGCTCTATCCTTTCACAGTCACTGACCTGCAGTGTGACCCAGACTTCTGAAGCAATATAACCTCTATAATTTGGTGACTTGGTATTTTATTAACAACTTGTGGTGTTTTTAAAATTTACTTTTATTCTTTGTGTATGGGGGTTTTTCCTGCATGTGTATGTGTGTGTGCTACATGTGTGTACCTTTGTGGTATTTTAATTTTAACATTAAACACTATGTTTAATAACTACCTGGTTTGGAGGCACTGGGAATTATTTTAAACTTTAAAATAATATCACATCTTAGGACAGCAAAGACCCGAAGGGGTAAAAAAGTTTTAAGGGACAAATGAAAGCCGCTTGCCTGTACAGCGTATCTGTAAAATTGTTCTGACAGCTCTCCTAGCTCCTCCCTGGTTTTGCAGGTGTTGGGAAATTCCTCAAGACGGTCCAACTGTTCCACTTCAGCAACAGGATATGGCTTCTCTTTTAAGACCTGGATGATCTGGAACCGGCACAGGCCTGTGATCAGCAAAGTATAGTGGGGCTTGGGCCAGTTACTGCCGACAACCTGAACTGCCAGAGCAGCCGTTCCAATCCTGAGAAACATACAAAACGTCAGTTTTTCACTTAATATGGCAGAACAGAAATTCTCTTCAAAAGTGGCTGGCTTTTCCTGACTCAGAGAACACATTTCCTCTCACAGATTTAAATTTGTACATATGTGCACACACACCACACAATTTCGTCTCACAGATTTAAATTTATATGTCCACATGTAACACACATACTATCTATGTATACAGGACATAGAAGTAGGAAGGGAACACTAAGAGGGGAAGAAGAGGCCTAAGAGGGCAGGGACAGTGGATGGGAGACAAATAGAAACAAAATATAATGATACATATGTATGAAATGAAAATGTCACAATGAAATTCACTATTTTGTATGCTAACTAAACAATTTAGTGAAAGAAACTCTTTTAAAAGGATGTCATCTTTCCCGAGAAATTCTTTAAAAAATAAAGAGTATTACAGGTGTGGTGGTGCACACATTTAACACCCAGGAGGCAGAGGCAGGAGGATCTCTGTGGGATCAAGGCCAGCCTGCTTGGTCTATATAATGAGTTCCAGGTCAGTTGGGGCTACAGAGAGTCACTGTCTCAAAATATCAACAATAAATAAATAGCAGCTAATGTATAAATGAAGCATTTCTATATGTAATTTAGCATTCAGTATATGGTCTCTTAGGTCACTACCATCTGCTGAGGTCCAAAGCACATAATCTCACTATAGCTGGTACCTCTGTTAAAAATGAGGTATGAATTCCGATACATTTGTGTCATTAAGTACAAAAATGGAAGAACAAAAGTAGCTGACAATTATATAGCCTAATTATACCAAGTAGAATGCCAGAATGACATTTAAAATATACATGTTATTTTTATTTTATGTGTATGAATGGATTGACTCCGTGTACATAAGTACATCCATGTCCTGCAATGGCCTCAGAGGTCATAAGAGGGCATCAGATGTCCCTGGAGTTACAGACGGCTATCAGCTGCCATGTGGGTGCTGGAACCAGAACCTGAGTCCTCTGCAAGAGCAGAGGCCACCTCTCCAATCCCGAGAATAAAAATTTTTTTTTTAATTTTACTTATTATTTTTACTTTACGTGTATGCACGTATTGCCTGCATGTAGGTAAGGCTATAGGGAGACCCTGTCTCAAAAAGACCAAAGGAAAAAAAAGAGAAAGAAATGGAGAACCTACTACAGACCAGCACTGTCTAATAAAAATATGAGCTCCATCTGTGATCTTAGTAGCCACGTATAAAGCAAAAACAGGAGAAATGTCAAGACTGAATTTAACCCCAAATGGTCAAACTATTAGCATTACAACATTTACTTTATATAACATTTATTAATCAACATTTTCTATGCTTTCTCAAAACCAAGTGTGCATTGTACACTGTGGCACAGTTTGACCAACTACCCTGGGACTGAGGGACTTCCTGGGACACACTTTCAGTACTAAAATTCATACTGGACCAGCCACACTTCAAGTGCACTATAATAACCACAACCACCCTGCAGTATTGGCAAGCATAGCTATCCGTTAAGCATGGTGCACAGCAGTCTACACAGATTGCACCGTCATAACACACCGAAGAGATGGATGAAAGTTGCAGATGAAAAAACAGACATAGATAATTCTCTCCCCCAAGTCACAGAACTACAGCCGTGGTGCAGGGCAAGCTAGTGACAAGCCTGGGGCCTAAGAAAAATGTTAGGAAGGAGCAGAGGGGAGAAGCTAATAAAGTTCACGGGAGACAAGGGGCAATGCAAACAGGAAAAGCACTTCAAGAAGGAGTGGGGTTTACTGGGGATGGAGAAAACGAGTGGCAAAGAGTGTAGAAGCAAAGCACCCACAAGTTTACTGCATGGTGCAGTTTGGGAACGGCACAGAAAATGAAGAACCCTCTGGAATATAGTGTTTCCGCTGGAGAACAAGATAGGAGGTAAGGAGGAAGGAGGGGGAAGCAAATGGGGAGGGAAGAGGAGGAACGGTAGGAAGGGGGAAGGGAGGGAAGGGGAGGGGCCTGGAAAGTAAACAGCACTGGCCTAGGACACCGAAGGGGGCCGGGTGAGCCGCGGGTTCAGCTCAAACTCTAAACAGCAACAGGTAATTAACAACAGTTTCCACTGAGTGCCAGGCACTGCTTCACGAGTTATCTCACTAACGGTCATGGATGTCCGTCACTCCCACGTTTCAAGTGAGCGGACTGAGACGCCGCGGTCCGAGGAGGCCGCTGGGCTGCCCGGCCTACCTGTGCAGCGGCGGCAGATCCTGCGTGTCGCTGGCCGGGTCGGGCGTGTTGGGGATGACACCCAGAATGGTGCTCTGCAGCGACGTGCCCTTGAGCAGGCGGCTCCGCACCAGCTGCAGGTTGCGGACCGTGTCCACGCTGGTGCGCATAGTGGAGCCCGGCAGCAGCACGCCCTCGTGGGTCAGCAGCAGCGGGAGACGGCTGGGGATCTGGATGGGGCTCACCGACGACATGGCCGCGGCCCTGAGCACCCCGGCTGTCGGGAAGCCAGTGGAGCTCTACGCGACCTTCGCGGAGCCTACAGGAGCCACCCCCGACAGCGCGCTACCGCCCCGCCCGAGGCCCTTGGGCCTCCGCTTCCGGCCCCGCCCCTAGGCCGGTCCCGGGCCCAGGGGTCGCAGCTTCCGGCTCTGAGCTAAAGGCCGGCTCCCAGGCCCAAACGCCATCACTTCCGGCGTGCGGTACGGCCCGCCCCCAAGCCCAAAACGCGGAGGCCTCTGGTGCTGCGCTACAGCCTCGTCCCTAGGAACGGCCCCTCGCTTCTGGCCCCGCCCCCAGGCCCGGGTCCCTGTCCCCGCCCCCACCGCTCGAGTCCCTGTCGTCTGGCCCCGCCCCCAGGCCTG
>NW_008358988.1:1288489-1312260 GCF_000622305.1 Nannospalax galili
CCCCCAGGCCCGAGTCCCTGTCCTCTGGCCCCGCCCCCACGCCCGAGTTTCCCCACGCCCGAGTCCCTGTGGGATTTCTTACTATTGTCCTTAATTGGGTCTTGTCCCACTTTGCCCTATCTCCTAGGTCTTCTCTAACCTATAACAATGCTTTATTCTTTGTTTTATTAGTCGATGGGGGTTCAGATACAGGAGACCCCAGACTCAGAAACCATAAGACCTCTAAGAGGAACTGAGTCAGCCAACTCCCAGCCACCAGCAAGCTGACAAAAGCAGCTCTGGGAATTGGTGACGCAATGTATTGTGATCACCAGAGCATGCTCCACAGGCTGACAAACAGGTTTCCCAAGCCCTTAGCTGCAGTGGGTTCCTGGAGCCCTGTCATTGTAGAAAACAAGTTTTTTACAGATGTTTTCCTCGGTAAGTTTCACCAAGGACAGACCCCAGCCCTCCCTGAGCAGCCCCCACTTCTTTCTGCTGCCCCCCTGCAGCCATTAGATTGCTGGTTCTTCCTCACACCAGAGTTGAGGCCCAGTCCTGCCAACCGATTAAACTCTTGCTTTGCCAGAGTCGTCTATGTTCCTGTTTTGCAGCGATCCTGACCCCTGCCACCTTTTTATCTAACAGTATTTTTAAAAATTTTATATGTGCCGGGTGTGGTGGCGCACACCTGTAGTCCCAGCACTCAGGAAGCAGAGGCAGGCGGATCTCTATGAGTTCAAGGCCTGCCTGGTCTACATAGTGAATTCCAGGACAGCTGGGGCTACAGGGAGACCCTGTCTCAAAAAGACAAAAAAAAATTTTTTTTTTATATGTATGAGTGTTTGCCTGCATGTAAGTAAACCCCTGTGTGCAATGCTGATCCCTTAGACTCGCGTTACTTTGGGTTGTTAGCCATCATATGTGTGTCCTGGAAACCGAGTCTGATCCTCTGATCCAGTGCTCTTAATCACTGAGCCATCTCTCTAGCCCCTATTTTATTAGTATTTTAAATGGACACTTTAACAGGGTATTAATTGTTTTGTAGATGGTCTCAGTTTGGATTTAGCTGATGTTTTTCATGACATGCATTTTGGACTCCAGTACCTTAAAAGTGAAGTGGTGAGGGTCCCTAATTAAACCAAAGGAATGCCATTTTTGAAGTGATCTCCCATTTCTGAGTAAGTTAATAGTTAAACGGAAGATGAATTTTGTACTTGTTATTTCTTTGCAACCTTTGAAGCCAAAACCAATGCACAGTACCAGGGAGCCGAATAACTGCCAATACCAGAGACTGTCTTCATCAAGAACAAAGGCAACTGCTAAATTGCACACACCTGCTTCTGCGAACATGCTTGGTTGCTTCAGCTCCGTAGGGGATTATGATGAGTGTTTTCGGAAATTAAGCTCCGACCACTGCACTTGTGTACAAAAACTGTACTCGGTCCCTGAGTGCAAGGACAGCCTGGCTGTTAATAAAACCCCTCCTACCTCAACTTCAACCTCGTGGATGAATCCTTGGTAGTTGTCAGGCTATAACAAAAAGTAGTCATTCATGTTGGTTGTGTTTAACCTGGTGAAAGTGGTATCTGCTGGTGTTCTTCACTGTGTTACTGTTTTTTGCTGTGTAATTACTGTCTTGTGAGGAAATAATGCTTTATTTCTATAATTGCTTGCTTATTATTTAAGTTAGTATGGACTTGAAAATATTTGTTTAGTTTTTGGTCTTTTTGAGACAGAGTCTCTGTGTGGCCCCAGCTGGCCTGGAACTCACTTTGTAGACCAGGCTGGACTTGATCTTACAGAGATCTGCCTGCCTCTGCCTCCTGAGTGCTGGGATCCAAGGTGTGTGCCACCATGCCCAGTGACTATTTTATGGGTTATAGTCCAGTATTATTATGTATTTCTTTGCTAGGGTTGTTTCATATTTGGCCTTTGGGAGCACTTTCATATTCATATTTGGTTTGGGTCTGGGTTGCAAGCCCCCATGCCCCCAAACATGAGGTCCAGTAATACTCTCCGAATCTCATAGCAACAGGCGGTGGTGAGGGATTGTTCCATGCCAGGCCCTGGGCTGACTGCTCAGAGAGGGTACCTTGAAGCATGCTCTCATAACTCAAACATCTCCTGGCCAGGTGAGAGAGCCACAGACAATCGAATTTGATATGGGGCAGACAGAACTTAGGTTCTATGCATGCCACAGGTTAAGAAAAAAAGAAAAGAAAGTTATTGCTTTGGAAGAGATACAAATGCAGAAATTTGAGAGCTCCTACTTAAAGCTCTTTATCTGACAGGATTCTACCTTCTTTCATTCATTCACTAAACAATATCTTTACAGTTATTATTTATTGTAATAGTCATCCACTAAAATATTTTTAATTCCTCCTATATGATAGGTACACTCTAGGTGCTGGTGTGGTATGTCAGGGAACAAGACCTGTGAGAGTCCTGCCTTCATAGAGCTGATACCTTTGTGGAGATGTGTACTATGAAGCCTATCTTGTGATGGACTCTGGGAGTGATATAAGGTCAAAATACGAAAAGCTCAGGTCCGCAAGAGCCTACCTTTTCATTAAAAGTCTCACATGGAGGGTGGAGGGCCTGCATTCTTTTGAGGCTTCTGGTGTCTTTTTCATGGTACTGAGGATTAGACCTAGGGCCTTGTACATGCTAGTCTCCTAGTATTTTTATTTTTTTTGGTCTTTTTGAGACAGGGTCTCCCTGTAGCCCCAGCTGTCCTGAAACTCACTATGTAGACCAGGCTGGCCTTGAACTCACAGAGATCTGCCTGCCTCTGCTTCCCAAGTGCTGGGATTAAAGGTGTGTGCCACCACGCCTGGCTATGCTCCTAGAATTTTTAATGATGAAGCTCTATAACCATTTTACAAACTTTTGGGCATATTTTTAAAACATTTGTTTAATGCCCTTAACTATATCCAGACAGTGATAGACATGTTAAGTGTTCTGTCAGCATATTAATTGCTGGACTTATTATATGTTTAGTCAAGTAATTATATTTATTTTATTATTTATTTAGTCTTACAAGACAAGGTCTTGTAATGCAGTTCAAGGCTGACCTCCAACTTGAAATCCTACTGCCTCAGCTTTCCAAGTGCTGGGATTACAGGTATGTACCCCAAAAACTAAGTCTTAAAAACTAATTCAAATTGTACTATAAAGGTGTGGTGTAGTAATGGGTTCAAGTTGTTTGCTTGTCCATATGTTTCTGTGATGATGTGTATTAGTCCACTTGGGAGAATATCAGGAGTCCACATGTAATCTCTTTAGTGAGTATGTGGCACCCTCAGCCCTTTCTTTGACAGATTCTGCAGGTAATTCATTTCTCCACCAAATATGTGCTAAGCACTGTGCACTGAGCACCATCCTAGACTCAAGGATCCATCAATAAACAATACAGACAAAGTTCATGGCTTCAAAGAGCTTACGTGCTAGAAGGGTAGACAGAAAACAAGCCAATAAAGAAACAAATGGCAATTCCAGAAAGTAATAAGTGAAGGACATGTAATAGAAAATTATACAGGCAATGGTAGGAAGAGGGGCCAACGTTAAGTAAGGAGACCTATGAAAGTTGCCCTGAGGAAGTAGTTTTTGAGCTGAGTCCTGAATAACAAGAATGGATTGGCTCTGCGAGGGATTAGGAGAAAAATGTTGCAGCCAGAGGCTAGGACTAATGTGAAGATTAAGGTGAGGAGGACCTTCCCAGTTTCTACGACAGAGAAGGCCAGAAAGACTGGAATATAGAGATTTGGCAGGCAACAAGATAGTGTTTTTGTTAAGTTTCTGTTGCTGTGATAAAATACCATGACCAAAAAACAACTTATGAAAGAGTTTATTTCTTAGGGTTCAAGAGGGATAAGAGTCCATCATCGCAGGGAGGCACAGCAGCAAGGGGCAGGCATGGTGGTGGGAGCAGGAAGCTGAGATCGTACATCTTCAGTTGCAAACTTGAGGCCGAGAGTATGAACTGGTGTAGGAGAGGAAGTGCCAGGCTTAAGCACAGGCTACACTAGAGAACACAGCTTCCACTTTGAGAGCACAGCCCATGCTTCTGCAAAATAGCCAAACTACAATCTACCTGGGTGAGGGGATCTATCAGGAAGCAACACACCAACTTATGGGACACTGGGGGCAGGGGGAGAGATATATAAGGCTTGCACTTCCCAGCAATAAACAAGTCTGCAGCACCTTGCCTAGTGACTGCTCTCACCCGACTCCCAGTGTCTGTGTGTTGATGCCACACCTCTCACCCCCACCTCAGCCAGAACCCTCCTTCCCTGCAGTTCCTCGTGGGCTGGACCCATGAGGAAACCTACAACAGCTGGCATCCGAACAAGGTTCCTGCCCCCCCAGTGTTGGTGGTGCCCCCAACTTCGGTTCGTTCAGTGAGTAGGCCCCAGGTTTTGTCTGTCCCTTCAGCTGCTCAAGGGTGAGTGAGTGGACCCCTCCTCTGTCCCCTCTACACTGTTTGTCATATTTGTTGTTAAATCAGGAAGGCACACTCCGCCACATGGTCCTGAAGCCCACATCGGCACCTTTCCCTTCTTGGCTCTTCCCGGTGAGTTCACATAAGGGCTGATCTACCCCGAACTCAGAGCCCAGGCTTCGGGTCATCCTGTTGCCTGTCCTGGAGACACCATGTGAGCATATGGCTGAAGGGGTCACGGCCTTCAGAAGTCCCTCACTAAGCACAATACATTTGGATCCGATACACCTTTTCATGTTGGGGTGGTTTATGTCAGAGTGACTCATGGTCCTTGTTTGCTTCATTTGTGCCCTCTTGGTAGTCACCCTTGCCTTTTACTTTTGTGGCGAGTTTCCCTTCACGGGACCTTCCCACAATGGGCAACTTACCAGCACAGTGCAAAGAGCCACAAATGGCAGCACTCACATCGCTCCTTAGAGCTCAGGGACTGAAAGTTAAACCAAAAGATACTGAAAACTTCTGGGATGAGGCCACTAACTTGGCCCCTTGGGTCTCTCCAGAGAATATGTGGGATCCTGACCTATGGATGCAGGTCCTTTTCTTGGCACGAAAAAGGGAAGTAGGGTCAGGAGTCGTTCCCCCTGCATTGTTTGTCCTGATCCTTCTAGCCATTATTGCCAGCCTTAAAGCCTCCTCCTCGCCACCTCCTCCTCCCGGCTTGCTGCCTCCTCCTCCCTTAGCAGCAGCTCCTGGAGCTTGGGCAGGGGCTAGACAGGCTGAGGTGGGGCCAGGGCATGGAAGCCGGTGTCGCCATGTGGGGATGGGGTCACAGACACTGCAGATCCTCTGGCAGGGTTGTGGGCCACACTGAGTGGCGGCTGGTACTGCAACCTGCACCAGGCCACCTTCGTGAACACTCTGCACCTCTACCTGTGGCTCTTTCTGCTCAGCCTGCCCTTCACCTTCTACATAGCCCGCCCACCCCTTACTGCCCCTTGCCAGCCCATGTCTGCCTTTCTGGTTAATGTTGGCCCCAATGCTGTGCAACAGCCATGGGTGCCCACCCCTCTCATGGACCTTGCACTCATCCACAAAGCTGCCAAAGAATCAGGCCCCGACTCCCCATATTTTGAACAAGTTCTCTGCTCAAAAAATCTGCTCACATTCCACCCTTCTGGGAATCCTAGCTCAGGGGAATGCCACCACAGATGCCCTGATCATGACAGTCCAGTCTAGCCCATTAGAACAAGCAAGAGCTTTACATCAACAATTCCATCTGTCCCCTCAGAGTATTCATAAACTCCTCCCAGAAATTCCTGTGTCCCAATGCAAGCACCTTGTCTGCTCATGTGCTACTTGTGCCCTACTTATGCCTCTTGGGCCCCTTAACAGGAGAGGAGTGAATCCCCGTGGTTTGATACCCAATGCCATTTGGCAGATGGATGTGACTCACTACCTCCTTTTGGGAATTTGAGATTTGTTCATGTTATAGTTGACACATGCTCCTCCCTTACTTATGCTTTAGCTCTCTCAGGGGAAAAGACTACACATGCCATTAAAGCTATAAAGTCCGCCATGTTAATCATGGGCGTACCCTGGGTGCTTAAGACTGATAATGGGCCCACTTATTCCTCTCAAGAATTCAATAAAATTGTTTCCTCCTGGGGAATCAGACATACCTTTGGTATTCCCCACAACCCGTAAGGACAAGCCATTGTCGAAAAGACCAACAGGACACTTAAGTCCCTCCTGGCTAAAAGCCCCTTGGCCGAGGCCAAATGCAACCCTCACCTGGCTCTTACTGAGGCTTTGTTCCACCTTAATTTCCTCATGTTTGATGACCAGGGTCTCAGTCCAGCATACAAACATTGGTCCTTCTTGCCTTGGGCTACACCTCTGCCACTAGTTAGGTGGAGGGATCTGATTTCATCCCTGTGGCAGAAACCAGCCCCCATCCTGACATGAGGACGAGGACATGCTTGTATTTTTCCACAGGATGCTCTGACCCCCATCTGGATTCCATCAAGAGACATCCGACCAGCTACGGAGGCCCATCTGGAGACCGGCCCGACTGCGAGTTTGATAAGCCATGACATCCTTTTCCGGCTTCGTTATCTTTGGCACCCTTTTGTCCGTTGGCTGTGCTTTTCCCCAGGCTTCGGTTCTCTGGGCACTGGTCCCCTTACCACCTCTGATCCTCCCTGTAGATGAACAGTCACCTGCTTTCCCAGCTCTCTTTACTACTAATGAATCCCTCGGTCTCCCCACCATGGAATTGATTCATGCATCTGTTCCCATAAATGGCACATGGTCCCTTGCAGGATCGCTCAGCTTCAAACTAGTCCTTAACCCCTCCTCTGCTAATGTCTCTCACTGTCACTCCCTCTTTAACATCACAACAGGTGACTTTCGTGGAAACTGGAGCCAGGGATCCTTATGGGGCCTCAAAATCTGGTCTCCCCTAGTAAAAGACACTTCAGAGACTACAGTGTCCTTCGTGCCCCCTGGGGCCACCACCCCTCCCCCCAAGGGTCAGGCATCCTCCATGGACCTCCCACCTATGAACTTCCCACCACATTGTGCTTTTCTATTCCATGGGAACACTGCCTCCCGCTCACTCCTGGAGATATGCTCCCCTTTATGAATTATGATGGATGCCCACACCAACTTATGGGACACTGGGGGCAAGGGGAGAGGTATATAAGGCTTGCACTTCCCAGCAATAAATGAGTCTGCAGCACATCGCCTAGTGCCTGCTCTCACCTGACTCCCGGTGTCTGTGTGTTGACTCCGTGCCTCTCATCCCCACCTCGGCCAGAACTCTTGTTCCCTGCAGTCCCTCATGGACTGGACCCGTGAGGAAACCTGCAAAAAACTGGAAGCAGGGTGAGGCTATGACCTGGAAAAGCCTACCCCCAATGACAAACTTCCTCCAGCAAGGCTTCACTTCCTAAAGATTCCATGACCTCCCAAACAGCACCACTAACTGGGGGCCAGCTGTTCAAATACCTGAGCCTATGTGGGACATTTCTCATTCAAACTACCAGGGATAGTCACTGTCCTTTAGCAGCTGCTGGCACTTATGGAAGGAAAGAGAGCCAAGACCAAGGCAACATTGTTAGATTTAGGAGGACAGAAAAGGAATGGAGTTTAAAGTTAAGAAATAAGAATGAATAAGAAAATAAGAATTTCTTGCAACAGGCAAGAAATGTGTCCTTTTATTCAGAGGACACAGCAGAGGATAGAAACCTTTCTGTGAGAAGAAGGCATCTGCATCAAAGGAAGGGGCAGTTTGGAACTTGAACACAGCTGCAGGAATTTGCTCAGTACCAGGGTCTGGTGTCCCTAAAGGTCTCTCTCACAAGATTATTTTCTCAGGCAGGTGAGCTATCTTAGGGCACTAAAGGAGACAGGTTGACTCCATGAACAGTCTCCCTCAGTACAGGGAGTGACCAGTTGATAAATTGGCCAACAGCCAAGTTAGGGCCAGTTTGCCACTTTTAAGGGATTTATGGTTATATTGCTTTCCTAATTAGGGTTATGGCGCTTCACATAGTCTATCAAACTTAAATAGTGTAATGGGCCCAGGAAGACAGGGGGAGCAAGATCTAATGCCTTAAAATTGTTTGGTTTTTTTTGACCCAACTTTTTAGTTAGCATACAAAGTAATAGGTTTAATTATAACATTTTCACACATATATAGTAAGATAATTTGCTTTTTCAAAAACTACTTGTTTATTATTATTACTGTGTATTAGGGCACATGCATGTAATTGTGCACATGTGGAGGTCAGAGGACAACTTTCAGGACTGGGAGAACTATGACAGTAGCTTCTGGGATGGAGCTCAGGTTGTCAAACTTGAGTGTGAATGCTTTTACCAGCTGAGCCATCTAATGGGGCCTCTGGTTTGTTTTGTTGTTGCTCTTTTTGTTATTGTTGTTTTGCTTTGTTGATAATTGTTTTGTGTTTGTTTGTTTTTGTTTTGTTTTAAGATGGAGCTGGCCTGGAACTCACTTGCAGACCAGGCTGACCTTGAACTCAGAGAAATCTGCCTCTGCCTCCTGAGTTCTGGGATTAAATATGTGCATCATCATGCCCAGCTGCTTTGTTTTGATTTTTTAAAAAAATAAATACTGATTTTATAGAAAGGAACAAAATGGTCAGATGTCACACAGTAGAAACTTACAGAACCAAAGTGAAGGAAAAAACCCAAAAGAAAAACACCAAACAACAAATAAAAATACCCCAAATCAAACTGCCTGAAAAATCAGAGTCCCAGTTAACCAAAAAGTTTTAAGGAAACAATGGCTGTTGTGAGGGCAGGAGGGACACCTCAGTGCCTCATCAAGTAGGAAGGAGGAGCCACCTAGAAATTCAGACCCACTGTCTCTGTACTCAAGAGTGAGGCTGCTGACTTCACAGCTTTACTGGGGGAAGGGTCTTAAATAAGGGGAAGGGGAGAGTCTCTATGCTCTCTATGGTAGAGGGATTTCACCCCCTCCTCCCCTATAGGGGAAAGGGAGAAACTGGTAATTTGAAGTTAAGAAGGAAACAGATTTTTATTTAATACTGTCTAGAAATGGCCAGCTGCCTCAAAAATGTGCCAATTTGAGTTGAAAGCTGATGTCCTGGAGTGGGTCACAAGGTGCCAACTTCTGAGTCTGCAGCCTCTGGGCCTAATACAGCTCCAGAGACAAAGAACTGGAGGAAGCACAGAAGAGTTGGGTTGTCCTGAGGGAAGCCTCAGGTGGCACCAAAAGTAGCTGCTGTCTGTTCCCTGCTGATAGTCTTTAGTGGAGAGAGACGTCAGGAGGGTGCTGTAGCTGAAGGCAGGAGAAGTTGAGGTGCCAATTTAAAAAACCACCCCCACAAAAGAGTCAGAGTCCTGGAGCCCGGATTCAGCCCTGCCTGCCACATCTGGATCAGGAACCCTGTTTCTAATGAGGAATAAAGGAGAGAACAGCTCTAAAAAGAAAAAAAGTCACCCTATGCGGGATGTGGGTATAAAGAGTAAGACTGTGTGGGATGTTCTGTATGAAATACACACATACGTGCACACACACACACACCCAAATCAATAAAGAAAAAAAAAAACCCACCCTCTGATGATTCCCTTGTAGTTTCATAACACACACATGCACACGTGTGTACACACATACACACATGCAGAGAGAGACAGAGAGAGAGAGAGATGAGGGAGACAGATAGACATAAAGAGACAGACTTCCCAGTAAAGAGGGGATCCAGAGCTGGAATCAGAGTTTGTTTGGCAAAGCAGAAACTTTTGTAGGTTTAGAAATAGGGTGGGTACCCTCTGTTTTCAGAATTGGCTGGTTTGGGCTATTGTTGGGGATTGGATAGCTCAAAGAAAGGGCAGCTGATTGGTCCTTGCCACAAAATGTATCCCCCCAACCCACGGGAGAATTGAAAGTCCTTTTTGACAGTTCCCTCCTCAGGAAAAAGCCCACAAATTCTTTATCTAGGAAAGGGAGAAAAATCAGGAAGTCAGCCATCTTAAATGTTTAAGTGAAAGTACATTAATCTACTGGAACCTCTTTTTCCAGTCTGTTTGCCTGCCAGGCATCTGTATGAATCCTAGTCACTCAGTAGGAAATGTTAATAATATAAACTAAATTTTTGCATGTATAATCTATAGACATTACAATGTGAATAGTCAGCGGGGGAATATTCTTTCGGCATTTGAAAATATTCGAGTTACTAGGGTCATTGACAAATGAGTGAAAACCCAAAGAACCTATTTTTGACATTTTACTTTTATCCATTAACCAAGCACAATTTCAAGCAGCATTCAAGTTGGAACTGTACACACTGACCGGTTACTTAGAGGTTAGTTACAGGTATGCACGTTTACCAGCAGTCTGCTGATGCAGCACCTTGCCAAGGTGTATGACTTGCAATCTGGACTTTTCTGCCATCATCCTCCACTTCTTTCTCTCCACTGGGGATCTTTATGTATGAACAAACCACACAGCAGTACACCCACAAGGCTTCAGTTGATTGAGTCAGGTCAAATTTTATCCCAAAGTGTCTATAACCTTGGTTGCTTCATTGCAACTAGAAAACTGGCCCCCTCTTTAGAATCTTCAACAAAGAATGTATAGCACCCTCTCTTACTAAAAACACCCCCTTCTCTTGCTTTCCCAGCATCCCTGAAGGGCCTATACTCTATTGAAATGGCAAAAATAACTCCCATTTTGTTCTAGCTGAATTTTGCTTTACCCTGTTTTTTCCCAGTCATTCCCACTGCAGTCAGCCAGGCAGAACATCTCATGAATGTGGTTTCAGGGA
Source organism: Nannospalax galili (assembly GCF_000622305.1). NCBI lineage: Eukaryota > Metazoa > Chordata > Mammalia > Rodentia > Spalacidae > Nannospalax > Nannospalax galili. The sequence goes on from NW_008358988.1 coordinate 1,299,224, forward strand.
GCACATTGTTTCTACAATACTAGGAAACTTACAAGTAGCCAGGTAGCGTGTCCAGATAGCACGTCCTCCCTCCCAGCTGTACCTGCGTCTTTATGGAGCCCATTGTTTCTACAATTCTGAGAGACTTTTTTCCTTATTGAAACTTTTTGTTAACTGAAAACCTCTTTGTTAACTGACCTGCCCCTGTCTGGTGTAACTATGGTGATCCAATGTAGTTATGGTAATTGACTTTGCCCCTAGCATAATGTTGTTGGGAAACCGCTGTTAGGGTTGTAGTTCTCCATGTCCGGATAGACCTAAGGGGCTCGGTGCCAAATGGAAGGACTCCCCTTTTCAGCAGGGGGCCTCCTGCTCTCTTCCTGGCTTACCTGGAAAGTGCCACCAAGCACGGATGCCTGATCTTATTTGGAACATGACCTTTGGCATAGTTACCTGGAGTAAAAACTACCCCCAGGTTTTTTCTATATGATAATCAGGCATTGCCTGATAGTCGGACGATAGGAGCCCACTACCACATACTATGAGCACCTATCAGCTGAGGCTTTGGCTACTGCCTCCACACTATAATTTCTCTAGTTCTCCCACTGAATAAACAGAGCTGTTTCACTGTGTCTGGAGCTGTATCACTGCTGTTTCACTGCACCTGGGACCAGCCTCCCCAGAAGGGCTTTCTTCCATCAGTGCTCACTAGCCGTCCTGACCCCGTTTGTTGTTTCTGCTCCCCCTGCCCTCATGGACCGGTGGCCAACGACCCACGAAGAGAGGGAGAGACCCCCGCATAATGTAATTGTGGTTTTAAGCTTAATAAACCCTGCCCTGCCCTGCCTGCTTCTCCTCAGGACAAGAGTTCTTTTAGGCATAAACCCCCTCTCTGACCACCAAGCTAGTAATAAAGGACTCCTAATTCAACCATTGCTGTGTGGCTTGCTTGGCATTACACTACCATTATGCAACAAGTAAACATGAGCTGATGCCATGCTGAGACCTATTTTGTATGACCTCGGAGAACTCTAGAATCAAAGTCTACTAGACTTGGTTATTGTTTGTTAAAGGAAGTGGGGTGGGAGGGAGTGGGTTAAAGAAATTTAGAGACTCTTCTCTCAAAACAATGGGTGAGTTTGTGCCTATTTATTTGTAGCATAATTCAATCTTTGAATATCAAAAGCTGTGTCTGGACCCCAGGGATAAGTACATAATTTGCAGAGGCTCCAATGCCAAGTGAAAACACTGGGTTCCTTGTTCAAATTTAGTAATGTAGCATTCATAACTCAGGCAAGCCTTGGACTCTACCCTCCTGCTATAGTCTCCCAAGAGCTGGAATGTCAGACTTCTCTACCATGCCTGGCTGAGAATATGGTTTTGTGAGCAGGCCTGTGATAAATCAAAAAGAGATTAACCTAGGCCAAAGATGGAGGATTGGGAGCAAAGTAGGGAGGGTGGTTAGAGAAAGTTTCTCTAAGTGACTGTCCCTGAGGCTTGATAAGTGGGGCCAAGTACATTCCTAGCAGAGAGAAGAGCAGGGACCATATGTTAACATGCTCTATTGCATGGCCCTGAAATGTTCTGAATGGTCATGCCCTGGTGCTCAGGGCAAGATCCTGCTCCTACATGTTGCCTTTGCAGATTCTCTGATTCTGGGAAACAAAGAATATCAGGACAAACAGAAATGACAGGAGAAGAACACACCTCCTTGGCCTCACTGCAGGCAATGATAGTGACCTAGTTATAGGACTTAGCTAGGTAAGTACATTTTCATTGCATCAAAATAGAAACCCAGTTGACAGGATATTCTCAGTGATCATAAATTAGGTCAAAGAATTTTATTCTTTCTTTCTTTCTTTCTTTCTTTCTTTCTTTCTTTATCTATTTATTTATAATAAGCATCTTGTGAATCATCATCATCATAGCAACTTGGAACTTCACAACTATCCATCTTCCTGTAATGGTGAGTATTGTCAACTTCACAAAGTCTAGACTCATTTAGGAGACAAACCTTTGGGCATGTCTGTGAGAAGAGTTTCAGCTTGGGTTAAATGAGGTGGGAAGACATCTGTGAATGTGGATGGACTTTTGTGCCTATTTACTTGTAGCACAACCCAATCTTTGAATGTCAAAAGCTGTGTCTGTACCCCAGGACTAACCACATAATTTGGTTTTGTGGTTTGTATTTGGTTATAAGAGGCAGTAGATGAGGATGAACAATTTACTAAGTAGAAAGAGAATGATCAGGGCAAGAGGACTGATACAGGAGGACAAAAAGAAGAGGAAGAAACACAAGATGATGTGACCAAGAACTCAGAATGAGGGTAGTGCAGTTAGTGTCACATGACACGAGATAAGGCTCTTGGGGCAGGCAAATGCTGGAAGGTCATGTGAATCCCCCGGATTATTCTAAAAGTATGGAGGAGCCATTGGGAGGACTAAAAGTCCTATGACATTAGCTTTATTATTTAAGGATTAAAAGCAGGATATGGGGGGTTAGAGAGATGACTCAGTGGTTAAGAGTGCTGGCTGCTCTTCCAGAAGGCCTGGGTTCAGTTCCCAGCATCCACATGGCAGCTAACAACTGTCTGTAACTCCAGTTCCAGGGGATCCATGCCCTCTTTTGACCTCCACAAACATCACATGACACAGGTACACGTATATACATGCAGGGAAAACACTCATACACATAAAATAAAAATAAATACATTTAAAAAGCAGGATATGGTGCAAATCTGTATTCTAGCACATGGGAGGTTGAGGCAGAAAGATTCTGAGTTCAAGACCAGTCTAGGCCATGTAGCAATTTCCAGGTCAGCTTGAGCTATATGTCAAGACCCCGTCTTTAAATAAATAAACACATAAATAAAGGAGGAAGAGGAGGGGGGCGGGGAGGAGGAGAAGGAGGAGGAGGAGGAGGAACAGGAGGAGAAATAATTCAGTTCCTCCTCTCCATTGAATCATAATTAGTGTAACCATCTCCAAATTGCTTTCCAACTTAATACAGCCTGGTTCCCATGGGCCTCCAGAGAATAACACTCCCGTCAGCATGCATCCGTTCATGTAGTCATTTTCTGTTGGCCGGATCTTACCACGCTTCTAGTCTGCTTTCTCAGCACATCATCAAGAGTTTCTCTTGTGATTCTGAGGCTCTCTCTTCTCCAACATGATTTTTATGAATTTATCTGTCAACAAACTCCATTTTGTTTTCCCATTTTTCAAAGGCTGAGTTTCTGTCAATACTAGCTGTGTTGTTACCCAACTGAATCAACAGTGCTTCCCAGAATGGAATTCATGTTTAATTCTTAGTTGGGTCTTTAGTTCACTTGAGTGGCTTCATCTTCTATAAACATGTGTCTGTTGGCCTGAAGAGCACTAGCCTGAGCTCACAGACCTTTGCCCGCTTTGGCATCACAGATGGCCTACATAGCTGGTGATGGCTATTCTCTCCCTCCATTCCTTCCTCTAAGACCTCTGGCAAAAAAAGTGTGACTACCCATGTCTTGAATGTATAGGTCTAATATAAAGGGCCAGAGAATGGCTAAAAGAAGCCACAGTGCCCCAACCCACCCCAATTTCTTAAGTTTGGCATTTCAGCATCTTTTCCTTTCAATCGTTTTTGAGTTGAGTTTTCTTCATATTAAAATACATAACATGAAAAGCAATTTTGAAAATTCAAAGAATACTTATACATACTCTCAACACACTAATCCAGTCATTTTTGTTTATGAGGTGTGTGTGTGTGTGTGTGTGTGTGTGTGTGCAGATGTGTGCATGTGTGCACCTATACACACATGTGTAGAGGCTGGAGGAAGACACTGGGTGTCTTCCTCTACTGATTTTTTACTTTATTCTCTCTCTCTCTCTCTCTCTCTCTCTCTCTCTCTCTCTCTGTGTTTCTCTTTTTCTCTTTCTCTCTCTCTCTCCCTCTCTCTCTTGTCTTTTTGAGACAGTCTCCCTGTAGCCTCAGCTGACCTGGGACTTGCTATGTAGAGCAGGCTGGCCTTGAACTCACAGAGATCCACCTGCCTCTCACTCCAGAGTGCTGGAATTAAAGGTGTGTGCCAACCCAAAAATGTCAAAAGCATTTGGGAGCTTGTATCTAATCCTTAAAAGATTTTAGGTTACCTCTTCACTGGGGGGAATGTTGGAGGGGAGGGAGTGGACATGGATTTTATCAAAACGCCTTATATGCATGTATGAAATTCTCAATAAAGTTTTTGTAAAAAAAAAAAAAAAAAGGTGTGTGCCGCCACACTGGCTCTCCTTATTCTCTTGAGACAGTCCTGGAATTGCCAACATTTTATGTAGGGCTGGGAGTCCACACTTAGACATTCTCATGCTTGCATGGTAAGCACTTTACCACCTGAGCCATCTCCCTAACTCCTTGTCTGCATTTTTTAGTCAAAGACATGACATCATTTTGTTTGCTTTTTATTTCATTTGTTTTTATGAGTCATAGAAAAATGAGAATCTTTTCAATTCCATCCTTTTTTCAAAGTCAACCTCTATCAATAATTCAGTGCAAATGTACATATTTTTGTTTGCTTTCCTTCTTTTTTAAAAAATATTTTATTTATTATTTTTATTTTATGTGTATGAGTGTATTGCCTGCATGTATGCGAGTGCACCCGTGTCGTGCAGTGCTGCGGAGGTCAGAAGAGGGTTTCAGATTCCTCTGGAACTGGAGTTAAGGACTGTTCATAGCCACCATGTGAGTGCTGGGAATTGAACCCGGGTCCTCTACAAGAGCAGTCAGTACTCTTGACTGCTGAGCCATCTCTCCAGCTCTGCTTCTTTTTTATATATATTTTTAAAATGCTGGTTGAGTGTCGCACACCTATAATCCCAGCCCTTGAAGGCTGAGGTAGAAGGATCCCAAGTTAAAGTCTGTCTTGGACTATGTAGTGAAACCCTCTCTCTAGCCAAATAAGCAAAGTGCCAACTTTTATTTTTCTTTTAATACTTGGAACTTCCCCCATATCCTGCTTCCCTATTTTAAAACACTTCCACACTGCATTCCATGGGTAAATCATAGTTTATCTCTTTTTTTAGTGAAGGAATTTTATTCCAGTTTATCTCTTATTAAAAAGGTCTTCTAGTTAAAAGTATTTGTGTGTGTGTGTGTGTGTGTGTGTAGGGGGTGGGGCATATGTATCATGGCACATTTTTGAGGTCAAAGAACTTGCTGGAGTCTGTTCTCTCCTTCCATCATGTGGGTCAAAGGAATGGAACCAAGGTGGTCAGGCTTGGCATCAGGCACCTTTACCCAATGAACTGTCTCTCCAGCCTCAAAGAGTTCTGTTAATGAGTTTTTTCTTCTTTTTTCATGCATATGTGTGTGCATGTTCACATAAGTGCATACATGTATATGTGGAGGCCTGAGGTTGATGTCAGAAATCTTCCTTGAAGTTGATGTCAGGAATCTTCCTTGTTTGCTCTTCTACCTTATTCTTTATACCCTGAGAGGCAGGGTCTCTCAGTCAAACCCAGAATTCACAGATAAAGGCTGGTCTCATTAGTGTGAGGTCTTCGCTCAGAAGCCAGGAAAGAAGAATATCAGGAGGCCAGGAGGTTGAAGAAAACATGAGGAAGAAGCATAGGCAGATGCGACATACTTTATTCACTAGTACACAGACCAACAGGCAGGCAGGCACCAGCAGGCAGCCGGGCAGTGCTGGTACACATGGGCCCACATAGGTAGGCACATACAGCTGCATGGAGGTGGGCCCATGACAGGCCCATCCAGCTGGCACACACAGACACAGGCTTGCAAAGGCAAAGATGAAGGCACCTACCTACCTTTGACCTCGAGGGCATATTCATATAAATTTTGTCTTGATATCTTGCCAGAGATCATCCATAGTTACATAACTATGAATTATGTCATTTCTCACTCTGGGTTCCTCAGTAACCACATTTAGCTGACTGCCACATTTAGCTGACTCATGACCCCCCACCCCCATCCAGTGTCAATCATCTTTAGCTGACTCATTCCAGAAATCCACAGCAGTGCCAAGTTCTTTAAAACTTAATTGGCCCTAATGCCCCTGATGGTTTCCTACAACTTAGTCAGCTTGCTCCAGGGATCCCATCTCTACCTTCTAAGGCTGGGATTGCAGGTAGATCACCACACCCACCTGGTTGGGCATTTACCTGGGTTCTGAGACCTACATTCTGGTCCTCTTGCTTGTGTAGCAAGCACCTTCACCTCTAAGCTGTCTCTCTAGCTCATGTTTTTTTCTGGTTTTTAACTTACAAATAATAGACATATAAAAATACTGTGATACATCTGGATATTACAGTTTTTAGGTAGCTCTAGTCACGCTTTTTCAGAATCTTGACTTCATTTTTCATCCTTGGCTAGGCTTTGAGCCCCTCAATCCTGTCATATTCTGAGGCTAGCCCAGTTGCTTAGATGGACTCCACCCCTCTGCTGTCATCCACGGTGCTTTGGCCCACTTGTAGTGGAGAGCCACTGGCTGGCATGGAAACCATCTCTTGGGCATAGTAAAGAGGACATTAGATAGGGTGTATCCTCAGATAGTTTGGGTTTTCCTTTGTAGAAAGATACCTTATGCTAGATGCAGATTCTTAACCTGTGGTTTGTGAATCTACTGCTGTGCTGTGCATACTTTATACATATGACTGGAGATCCTTTCCTGCAGCAAGAATTTTTATCTTTAGTGAGATTTTTGAAAAGCTTCATAGCCCTGAGAAAATACCACTTCTAGTTCTCTTTGATGGCTTCTTCTGAATCAGGTGTTTGACAGTGGTATTACAGTTTGGGAAAGTGGTCTAATCCTCAAGCCACCATTAACTACTTGTGGGGTTTTACATCCTGTGTTACTTCCACAGCAACATGGGATTCAAAGGCAGAAAGTGAGTAGGTGATGTAAAAAGTCCTGTACTCATGATGTTCTAGATCCTTCATGGGCGACACAGGTAGAGAATGCAGGTCCACAATTGGATTCCAGGATTGGAGTTCCATGGAGCTTCCTGGAAAAGAACAGTCAGTGGTCAGGAGAGTTTGGGAAGTGGTATATAACATATCACAATCATGGGAAAAATAGCCATTTCTAGGACCTGTGTCTTTGAGTAGTGTGATGGGTAGTCTTGGGTGTCAACTGGACTGGATCTGGGATTAACTGAAATGAGAGAGACTCTCTTGATTGGACCATTTGAAGCTGGAAGACACACCCTAAGTGTAGATGTTACTTTCCGATGGCAGCCCATATAAAAGACCATGGCAGAAGGGAGCTCTTGCTTTTTGCCTCTTGCCTTCTCTCTCACTGATGAGTTTGTCTTACTGCTGTGACCAACTTCTTCAGATTCCAATGTAGTCTGAAAACTAGCAGATCTCCAGGAATCTGTCAGGCCTTCAGCGCCAGATTGGGACTACTGAGACGTCCAACCTTGTGAACTGGGCAACTACTGGACTCTCAGCCTCTCCAGTGTGGTGCAACCATTGTTGGACTACTCAGACTCTATCCTGTAAGCTAATCTAGTAAGTCCATATGTATATATATATATATATATATATATTTTCATTCTACCATTCTGTTTAGAGAACCTTGACTAATACAAGTAGAAAATATGGCCCTTCAGAGGGTGATTTTAAGAATGAAAAGTGGGGCTGGAGAGATGACTCAGTGGTTAAGAACACTGGCTGCTCTTGCACAGGACACAGGTTCAGTTCCCACTTGGCAGCTAACAATCCTGACCCTATTCTGGCCTCAATGGGTATTGCATGCATGTGGTCCACTTACATAAATGTAGGCAAAACACTTATACAAACAAAGTAAATTTTTTTAGAAGGTATGAAAAGCAGTTCTTTCAGTTTAAAGTACATGGGAAATGACCAAAGCACAGCAGGCAGCATTATGCACCTCCAGTTTGTTGATTCTGCCTCTTTTTATTCCACTAATAGTGTTGCTTTGTATTTGAAAAAGCTCTAGCTATGTGGTTTAGGCTGGATTAGAACTCAGGATTCTCCTGCCTCTGCTTCCCAAGTGTTGTGAGAAAGTTACTGTGTGTTTATACTTTTAGGTGAGGAAGGATTTTTTTCCTATATTCTCACTGTTTCATAGGCAGAGTTATGTGGTACATCATCTCTCATCCTTCAGAACTTTATTTTTTTATATATTTTTAATGAGAATTCAAGGACAAACTGCCAGCCTGTATCTTCATCTCCATCATCAGCAGCATATCACCATCTTTCTCCTCCTCCTCATAATTCTCCATATTTTTATTGCTCTACACATTTCTTCATTGTCTTTGACCATCACACTGTAGGGCTATGAGGTAAGTAAGGCAAATGGTCATTTAGCAAGTGAAGTTGAGTCAAGAGATGTGAAATGTGTTCCCTGAGTCATTCAGGCAACTAGTGGAGAAGAGAGAACCTGAGAGTCACGTCTTTTGACATTCAGTCTGGTGACCATGGCCAGAAATGGATAGAGTTGTCAGGGGAGCTGTGTGCAGGCTGAGGGAAGCTTGGATATATTTAGTCAAAGGAGAATTGACTGGAGTGGATGTCTGAATTATGTGTGTGAGTGCGGCGGGGGTGGAATGAGGAGAGGTGGCTCTGTAGTCCAGCCCGAGTCATATCAACCAAGAGTAAGAAAACTCTCTGGCCCATATAGGTATCCTTGGACCATCTTGCTTGCTGAACTGGGGAGCAGAACCCCCACATTCACCCATTTATAGACATGGGACAGGACTTAGTTGTTTTATAACTCCGTCTGAAATGTTGACTTAATGTCTAGAACAGTAGGCTAGAAAGTCTCCTGATTGTTCCCCTCTGTTTTTAGGCTATATAAGAATGTCTGTGGCTAGAGGAATATGGAATAGAAGGGTTTAAAACTTTCACCTTGACATCTTGTGAGATTCCGGGCAGCCATGAGAGCAGATGGAACTCACTGTACACAAACTGTTCAGCAAGTAGGCCATTTTGTTCACCAGCTCTGTATGATGTTGAAGTTTCATGGATGCTTGAAGTCCCTTGGTGTCCTCATCGTGGGCAGTGGCAGCTGCTTTCCAGACAGTGGGGTCAGATACATGGGCAAAGGTTAAAGGCCAGAGACCACATGGGGACTATAGTAAAGAGACTGGATGGCAGGTGCAATGGACAGATTCCAGGGCCAGGTTAAATCTGCAAGTCCCAAGTACCACAGTGGCTATTGCCACAAATGTAATTCAGAAAGTTGACATAATTTTAATTTTTCACAAGTTCTTTGATGCTTTTTAAAAATACCATTCTTTTTCTCAGAAAAGGCTCTTGGTACTCTTTTTTTTTTTTTTTGCTGGTGTAACACAAAATCTGAAGAATTATTAGCCTGGCATGTCAAAGTAAGAACAGCTGTCCATTTGAGCGGTCCAACACTAGGGTGCTTTCCATGGACTTTGAAGCAATCAAGGGTGCTTTGTCAGTTTCAGGTTTTGTAAAAGTAGTGCCGAAGGGAAGAGTGACACATTTAAAGTCCTGGGGCGTGTCTTGAATGAACTGTATTTCAGAGTAACAAAATGACTAACAAGGGTAAGTCGTTCTTAACAGAAAATGCTAGAGCTAGCTACTTAATAGAAGAAATGATAGATTTAGGAAAATCATTTTGCTAGAAGCAGCTGTAGGTGACATTCATCAGTCACAGGGAACTTTATAAAGAATTAGAAGTTACTAGAACTGTAACATTACTAAAAACGGAACCCAGACATTGTACGTCGTCATCATCGACCTCCTCCCCCTCCTCTTCCTCTTCTTCCTCCCTACTCCTCTCCCTCCTCCTCTCCCTCCTCCTCTTCCTTCTCCTTTTCCTTTTCTTCCTCCTCATCATTAGCTAAACCCTAGGTGCAGCACTAGGCTGCTTAGCTATATCCTGAGCCCCCAATGTGTGACTTCTTGTATGAGACAACAGGAGGTATAGAATATTACCTACTAAATATTTTTGCCAAGTGTCTTGAATTCTGAATGTCATAAAGCCTCTAGATATAACGACAAATGTAATGATAAGAGGTAGAGAATTCTGTTAGACAATACCTCAGAGATCCAATCAGTTCAATTCAAAGTGTGGGAAATTCTACAAGGATAGATATTTCAATTTCCTCAACAAATAAATGGTATAACAATTTACAGGAGGAAAAACTTGCAAATTAAAATGAGACTGAAGAAGCCTATCAAGAAACAGCCCAACCATCAGTCTTTCAAACAATAAAGGGGTGAAGAAAACTGGTACATATGCACCATGTATTACAGTTCAGCCATTAAAAAATGAAATCCTGACCTGGAGAGGTGGCTCAGTGGTTAAGAGCACTGGCTGCTCTTGCAGAAGAGCTGGGTTGACTTCCCAGCACTCACAAGGCAGCTAATTCCCAGTTCCAGGGGAATCCAGTGCTCTCTTTGGACCTCCTCAGGCATTGCATGGCATAGGTGCACTTACATACATACAGGCAATACATTCATACACATAAAATTTAAAAAATTATATATATAGAGAGAGATGAAATCTTGTCATTTATAAAAATGTGACAGGACTAGAGATTTGTTATGTCTATTGAAACAAGCCAGGCACAGGAAGGGAAGCTCTGCATGATCTCACCCAGATGCAGAATCTAAAGATGTTGATGTCTTAGGACCTGAAAAGGCAATGCTGGGTTGGCAGAGGCTGGGGAGGTCAGAAGAGGTTAGGCCATGGGTACTGAGCTATGGTTAGCAGGGAGTGTGCTGGGTGCTAGTGCACAGTAAAGGTGGCTGTAGGTAACAAGAAGGCACTGTAGAAAAAGCTAGAAGAAAGGAGTTCCAATGTTTTCATCATGAACAAACAGTAAATGTTTAAGGAGATAGATGCCTTCACCCTTATTTGAACATTACACAATGTATACATGTATCAGAATATCACATGGCACCTCACAAACATGTACAATGTAGTGTATCTATTAAAAATAAACCTATCAGATTTGTTATTAATTATTTGTGTGTTTATAGACAGGATCTCACTTAAACTCACTCACTGTGAAACTGTGGATGACCTTGAACTTCTGATCCTCTTGCATCCACCTGTTGAATGCTTGAGATTATAGGTGTGCATGGCCTATTTATGCTGGTGATGGGCATCAAACTCAGGACCTTCCTGCATGGTAGGCAAGCGTTCCATCAACTGAGCTACATCTTCAGCTCTAGATTTGTCTTTTAAATGCAAGGTACATACTTTGGTTGGCTCTCGATTCACATCATCCGTATTAAATGTTGTGTTAGGGTTTTCTACAGGAACAAAATTGATAGAATAAATATATTAAAATAATTGATTAAATAAGCTTACTTCAAAATAGTAAGAAGAGCTGAATCACAGCTGAGAGGCTGAGTTAGCTGCTTGGTCCTTAAGGCTGGATGCCTCAGCAACTGGAGGAGTCCCACAATGACTGTGTCATACTGGAGTGGCTGACACCTAGGAGTTGCTCTGTCTGCAGGGCTGGCTATAGGCAAGCACACGCTGGGCTCTCAGGGTCCCAGTGCACACTCCTGGGCAGTGAAAGCTCCTCCGCTACTGAGGTCTACTCAGTCGATCCTGTCCCTATTTCACCCATATACCTTCCTCAGGATGTGAGGTCCACTGGCCACTTGGACCACACGGGAAGCGTATGAGGAATGGCGAAAGCCAGGGTGTCCGTGAGTTGGTGACGGAGGAATAGCGCCCCCCGGGGAGACTGGATCACAGGATTTAGTGTTACAGCTCAAGACAAGTGACTCAGCTCAGATCTCAGTGATTCAGCTCCAGCTCCAGCTCCAACTTTATTGGGGTAAAACTAGGACTATTTATAGTGTAGAGACAGTAGACGAAGCCTTAGCTGATAGGTACTTTTAGGATGCCTCATTTACATAGGGCGGTGGGCTTCTATCAGGCTATCAGACAATGCCTGATTAAAAACCTGATAGCTCCTGTGCCGGAGGGCATGTATTTTAAAAGAAGAGTCAGGGAGGATGCCAGGAAGGCACTCTGCTATGAAAGGAATCTGCAGCACATGGTTTCCGAGCTTGTGAGCTATCCGGACGTGAAGAGACTTCTACTTGCATAACAGAGGACCCCAACACTGGCTACCTCAGTGGTCTCAATCTCGCACACAAAACCTGGAGGTTTCCGGGAGAGCTGCAGGTCCTTAGCCAGTGATGAAAGCCTGGAAATCCTGATTCTGATATCAGCGAAGGAGTCAACAGGAGCAGCAACGGGGTAAATTAGCTCTGCAGTGAGAGGGAAGGCCAAGACAGCAAAACATGGGTAACCTTCCTCCTGCCACGTCCCTTTTAATCTGGACGCTACCAGAAGGTGTCACCCACATTTGGGGTGGGTCTTCCCATACTAGTTAAGGCAATTAAGACAGTTCCTCAACTGAGGCTCCCTACTCAGGTGATTCTAATTTGTTGTTTTTAAAAAAATGATTTGTTTTTATTTGTACAAGTGTTTTGTTTACCTGTGTGTCTGCCTATTGTGTGTGCAGTGCCCATGGAGGCCAGATGAGTGCAGCAGAACTGCAATGTGCATGCTGGGAATTGAACCCTGGTCCTCTGTAAGAACAGCAATTGCTCTTAACTCCTGAGCCACCTCCCCAGTCCCAAGATGATCCTAATTTATGCCAAATTGATGTTAAAAGTCACCATGGCAAGTATAGTTTTAGAATAATTAGTATTTTTTAAGAGTCTTTTAAGTATTTAGTGATTTGTTTATTTTATTTTATTTTTACATCCACTTCCCAGATAGCACCCTCCCACAGCCCCCCTCCCCCGACTAGAACCCTTATACTCTGATATCCCTGCTACTGTCTGCTGTGTTGTCGGCACCCCCAGCCATTCCCCACTACTTGCCCTTCTGGTGAATCTAGTCACCTATCTCGAGGTCTTTGTTTTAGGAGGGTCAGCTGTTCCTCATCTAGCAGCAATCAGTTGTCAATATTCCTTTGGATAAGATTGGGGTCTGCTGTTCATTTTCCTAGTTCTGTGCTGAGAGATGGAAGCAATGTAAGTGTCCCTCAATTGATGAGTAGATAATGAAAATGTGGTTCATTTATAT
>NW_008358988.1:1313161-1317410 GCF_000622305.1 Nannospalax galili
GGGGCTCCTCCCAAGCCCATGTGACCCCTGAGGAACAGATCCTCAAATGACCTTAAGAGTAAAAATAAATTGGTTTATCTGGGCCAAATGTATGGCCTTAAACACCCAAAAGGAAAGTATAACCAAAGATTAAAGGGGCCAATATAATTTCTGAAGAGGCCACATGCATAGTTAAAGGCTGCATAACAAGCAACAATGCCAGACAGGCAATACCTTCTTTTGAGTTGTTGGCCAGGGTGGCCAAAGGGACTCCTAGAATAATTAGTATTTTAATCATAGCTAGGACACTAAATATCATTAAGGAATTATTGTTACTGTGGTTACTATGATTTTTTGAAAAGCCTTCTCTGGAAGAGTTACATGTTGGAGCATTTATAGATGAGTGTGATGTTTGAAAACAGAAAAGAAGGGAAGAGACGAAACAAAAATGTCAAGATGTTAATCTTGATGGTGGCGATGGATTCTTTACACTGTTCTCTTTACTAGTATTATGTTTGAAAGTTTCTGCAGCAAAGGTCATGGCCAGCAGACCTAGGGCAGTTGAGTGACACAGTAGAGAGATTTTTCTGAGCTCAATTTTCCTCTTTTTATGCCTGACTGCCCTTGGGATGAGGTCTCAAAATTTGAGACTGGGAAAAATGTAGGACTGAAAACATCTGCACGGTTGGTTCCAAGGCTGCAGGTCCGGAGAGCATGTGTTGTTTTCCAGGTGTTTCTAGGCTGCTGCTTCTGTGTGACCAGTGTGCTAGAACCAGTGAGTGTACACTTGGGGCGTTCTGAAGCTCTCAGCCTTTGCTCAATGCTAGGAACTGGCGATGTTTTGTCTCTCAGCACTGTCCAGAAAATTAAGACGTTTCTGTGGTGGGAGACTATAGCAGTTAGCAGTGAAAACTCCACAGGGTCAAACTTTGTCTCTGCCATTTAGTTTCTTGGTGACATTGGGCAGTTTAATTACCATTCCTGTACCATGTTTTCCTCACAGAATATCATGACACCTTATACACAGAGAGACCAGTGCTGCCTGCCCGCTATGGTAACATGAAATGAGATGGTACAGGTGCTTTAAGACATGGCTGACCAGTTCTAGGGATGGCTGGAAGTAGAGTTAATGGCCTCCCTGGGTGCCTCGGTTGGGATGAGTGGACTATTCCCTCCAGTTCCTCAAGCCCCAGATGCTGATTTTAAAGGAAGAGTCTGATTGATCAACAGGGTTCACGTGCTTATGGGTTGACAGAGGGGTGGGTGGAGCACTTGGATAATCCAGTGCAGACCACATACAACCAGGAGGCAGGAGTGTTCCTGAAGAAACCTGAGACTGTTATCCTCTGAGGGAGAATGGATATAGGTGAGGAAGAACCAGCACACCACAAAGATTCCTCAGAGACAGCAGAGGCAGACACTGAGTGCTTGCAGAATGTTCCCCACTGACCCCCCCTGGGTCTCTCTCCACCATTCCCCACCTACCCTGTGCCTGAGCCAGTTTGGCCTGTGGAAAACTCCAATAGGAGGCTGGAAGGAGGGAGAAGGGAGGTTGGTTCCATCTCTCTCCACTGTCACTGGCATGGGGAATGCCACTCCAGGTTGCCTGCTGTGTAGTTCAAGGAGCCCAGTACCGAGACACAGGGCTTCTACTCAGTTGTAGCTGGGTTCTTGAATTGCAAAAAAGAATTTCAAGATCAGACTGAAGCCAAGTGAGCTTTTAGAGTTACATTGTTTAGGGAAGGCAATCTATAGCCAAGGTTGAAGAAGACAAAAGTATGTTGGTATATTCATTTCCTTACTGAAAGAAATTTCCATAAAAACTATTTTAAAGAGATCAAGATAGAGAAATAAGGCATGCTCCGGGCAGCTGGACTCAGGGCTCAGGCTGTGCCAGCTTCTGAGAGACTGAGTGCAGGTGCTGGACCATGTGAGGAGCCTTGTCACACAGGATGAATATTTTCCTGACCTTAGGTATTTTTATAGTGATCTCAAAATTCTGAACTCAGGACTTGATAAGTAAGAAAGACAATTAACTGGGAAGCCGAGATGTGCTGGCATGACTTTGGGCACCAAAGCAATGGTGGTGGTGGTGGCAGAGGCTCTAGGGGTGGTGAGGTGAGGAGCATGATGTTAAAATAGCAGACACCAAAAAAAAAAAAAAAAACAAAAACCCAAAAACCCCATCAACCTGGTCCTTGACCATGAAAAAGAAAACACTCAGTCCACCTGTCTCTTTGAGCAAAAGCCTAAAAGTGGTTTTGCCTCTGTTTGCTGCACAGATGCCAAAATGCTTTCTCTTTTTTGAACATTTTTTTTGACTTATTTATTTTTATTTTATGTGTATGAGTATTATGCTTGCATGTATGTAAGTGCATGTGCAGCACCCAAGAGGTCAGAGAAGGGCATCAGATCTTCTGAAACTGGAGTTACAGATAGTGGTTAGCCACCATGTGGGTGCTGGGAATTGAATCTGGGTCCTCTGCAAGAACAGCTAGTGCTCTTAACTGCTGAGCCACCTCTCCAGCCCTCAAAATGCTGTTTTTTTGGGTCTTTTTGAGACAGGGTCTCCCTGTAGCTCCAGCTGTCCCAGAACTCACTAGGTAGACCAAGCTTTGAACTCACAGAGATCTACCTGCCTCTGCCTTCCAAAGTGCTGGGATTAAAGGCATGCGCCACCACGCCTGGCCAAAATGCTCTTTCTTAAACACAAGTATAATTATGTGGACAGAGTGAAGGAGACAGGAAAATAGAAACCAGTGTAATTGGAATTATGACCCCTTCTGTGAGCCTGGAACTGTGATCACCTCCCATGAACCTGAAGGTCCCTACCTGTGAAGCTGGAGCTGTGGTTCACCTGTGAACTTGGAACTGTGGTCCTCTCTGGTGAGCCTGGAGCTGTGGTCCCCTCCCATGAGCCTGGAGCTGTAGTCCCCAACCGTGAGCCATGATTCCACATTCCTCTAGTGGTGAGCTGATGGTGGAGCAGATTGGAGGCTAGAGAGCTTCCCCATGTTGGGCATCAGTTTCAGCCTTTTCTGAGTTGACTGCACTCCTCACAACCCCTCCCCCAAGGTCCCAAGTTGTGCCTGGCAGTGGCTTTGCCTCTATGTTGGGCTTATGCTGGGGACAGGAGGTTTCTGTCATTTGCAGATTCTAGTCTTGGGAGGACTGATTCTCAAGAATAGACTTCCCACCTCCCTTGATGGTCAGTTATGGCCTTGACTCCACACGTGGTCCTGGGCACCCAGACCTTGAAGTTGAATTCCCATTCCAAGACACCAAAAGGTTTTCCATCATTTTTCTCTTGCTCTTCTACAGCCCCAGTGCCTGTGCCCTACAGAAAATATAAAGTACCTAATTGAACTCCTAGAGATAAAAATCACATTCGGGGAAATTAGAAATAATAAATAAATAAATAAATAAATATGTGATACCACCAGAAAAAACATTTTGAAGTGGTTTATGAGGGTACTGAGTGGAGTTGTGTATGAGGAAGAAATGTGTTTAAGACAAAAACATGATTAAAAATAAATCAAGAGTCAAAGCAATTTCCTGTACATGTCACACAGAGGTTGACATTTTGATAATAAACACGATGCACTGACCATTTTAATGTTTCTTTTTGTGGCATTTTTAGGGGGAGCACAGTTTTTGTATGTGACTCTCCTGTAGTCAGTCTGTAATCAGTTACATAGAAACTCTTGACTCAATCAGCAAGAGATGTAAGCCAGATCTAAATGCTATGGTAAGGGACTTTCCTTTTGATCTCTTCCCATATCCTTTTAACCTTTTCTGACCTTTCTATCTGCCTCTCCATGGTCAGAGCTCCTACCAGGTGCCCTGTATGTGTGATTCCCGACTCTGGTCCTATTACCTCCCCCTCTCTTACCTTCTAGGGGTACCAATCCCTGCTGTCTCTAGTTCCATGTTGCTATGCCATCCTCATTGGGTCTCTTAAACTTAACCCACACTTTTATAAACTGTCATTTTATGACTGTCTAAATTACTGTGTGCGTGTGCGTGTGTGTGTGTGTGTGTGTGTGTGTGTGTGTGTGAAGACTCTAGAGCAAAAATGATGGTAAGAGAGAAAAAATAACTCTGCTGTCATTGCCTAGAAAATTCAGCTAATGTTGCCAGGAGTAGAATGAAGAAAAAAGAGAAGGGAAGGGAAGGGAAGGAGGAAAAAGGAGGGGAGGGGAGGGGAGGAAAAGGAAGGGAGGGTGGGGAGAGCAGGGGAGGGGTTGGAGTTGAACCCAGGACTAGAGTC
>NW_008358988.1:1317492-1321410 GCF_000622305.1 Nannospalax galili
GAAGGGTGGGGAGAGCAGGGGAGGGGAGGGGGCAGAACTAATTAGGAGAAAGCAGTGAACCTGCAGTGTTCATCTCTCCTCTACTTTTCTGTCTCTCAAGACTTCCTGCTAGGAGATGGCATCATGGAAGGTACCTGTTGCCCCTTCTGGGTACCTGGAGAGATAATCCTGTATTCATGGGCTTGCTGTCTTATAAGTCATCAGCTTTGTCACCAGTGACACAGACTCCCTGTTTGAAGGGGTGTCCTGTGACTAACTGCTCACCATATTTCTGCCCACCTCATTACTGAACCCACTTCACTCATTACCACACTGTACCAGATCTGATTTTCCTATTGGATGTAGTCTCTTTCTTTGCTACTGTTTGGTGCTGGACATTTCACAGAACTCCCATGATTTTTGAATCAGGAGCAGGTTTGTGGGTGCTTCTTGACACTCATTCTTGAACATTCGGTTTTGGTTCACACTCCAAACTCACAACCAGTTCTCTGGTTGTAATGCTGGGTTACTGAATAAGGACATAGATAGGAAGGCCAGGCGTGGTGGTGCACACCTTAATCTCAGCACTTGGGAGGCAGAGGCAGAAAGATCTCTATGAGTTCAAGGCCAGCCTGATCTACATAGTGAGTTCCAGTCCAGCTGGGGCTACAGGGAGACAAGTTGGAGGCCAGCTTGAGCTATCTTGTGAGACCCTATTAGAAAACAAAGCAACTCCCAGTGGCTAGTGATGTAGTTAAGGGTCAGAGCTTCTACCTAGCAGGCTCACGGCCCTAGATTCTACCCCCAGTACTGTGAAACAAACAGAAAACCAAAGAAACAAAAAACAAAATAGGCAAATATGATTTGGACTAATTCAGAAGTGGTTCATGAGGCAGGAGAGAGAGTAATTTAGAATAAGGTCCACGATACAGTAACCGTGCATGGGCTACACCAGAGAGTGGGTATAATGGCAACAAAATCTGAACAACAGTGTTTTCATTTAGTTGTAAATTCTTGAAATGAACCAAGGTGAACAGTGCAGAAGAGAATTAACTGTCTGGAGACGTTCTCTGAGGGGTTATGTGCTGTATGACTTTCCTTAATAGATAACCTCTGGAAGATTCTTGCTCCTACTCCTCTGCTCAGAAATGACAGACGCCATTTAATTTTTGGCTGCATGCATTGCAGCGGGGAAAAGGAATCAGATTTGCTGCCAAAGATCCCAACGAAAGAAAACTGAGCAAAGCAGAAGTGACTGCTGAGTTTCATGTGCTTCAAATTCCTGAAATCCAGTGCTTTCCTCTGTCAGTACAGCTACTTTGATGAAAGGGATTGACTTTGTCAGAGGGCTTTGTGTGGAGAAGCCAGAAGAGCCATGTTGCTATTCAGTGAGCCTCAACTGGTACTGGGGAGCTGAGGAAGGCCCCTAGGATGCCTTTAGGCAGGACGGCCCAGAGAGGCATGGGAGACCCTCTTAAGGGACCAACAACTAAGAGTCATGGTAGATTCAGCCCAGGTACTTGATCTGGGGTTTGCCTTCAAAAATGCTGCCTGCTCTCCCCATCTTCAGGTTCTTCTTCCGAGGATTCAGTGAACTTACATTGCATTAGGTGATATGATTAATCTGACTCCAGATGCTGGAGGGTGGGCATAAGGTTTTATGACCCCACATTCTTTTGTAGAAAGGACTTGAGCATCTGTGGGTTTTGACATATAGGTGGGATGGAGGGTGTCTTCGACTTAATCTCCAGAGGATACTGAGGGATAGGTGTACCACCAGTTGCCCTGCTGATGCCAGGCTGAACTTTTGATGCCCTTGTCTTGCCTTTGCTTCATCCTTGCTGGGATTTTCCTGACCAGAGTGATGTGAACACCGGATCGTACATCTGAGGTGAGTCACCAGTACACCATGTGATGTTAAGTGAGGTTTTCATTTACATTAAGCTGATTAAAATGTATACATAGAAGAGGCCCTTTGCAAAGTTAATTCAAGGTATGCAAGTCAGGCTTTCTGCCTGGTGCCCGGGTATGCTTGGGCATTCCAAGCTGCTCTCCTTTGGAGCATTGCTCTAGCATCTTGAAGACTGTGTGCTGTGCCTTTGGAAAACACTTGCACTGTTGGTGTAGTTCTTAAATTTCTTAGACCAAAGATGGAAGGAAAGGAGCCTATGGAAGAATAGACATGATCAGACCTGACCATGCCACCTTGTTCATCACCCCAAGTGGACGTGGCAGCCATGCCTCCTCCTCTCCTCCTCCTCCTCTTCCTCTTCTTCAAATGCCCATACCATTCATTTATTTTGTTTTTATAAGACAGGGTATCATGTGGCCCAGGCTGACCTTGAATTTGTTATATAGCTGAGAATGACCTTGAACTCTGGATCCTCCTTCCTTCCTCTGACCCAGACCCCCTCCCCCATCAAATCATTTGCACATTCTTAACACTGAAGCTCACGGAGTTCTTGTTTCCATGCCACACTTTCCCCTCTGTGATGACAGGGACTTTTCACATGAGTCCTTTTCTAGCCCATGCCCTTCAAAGACCTGAAGGCCCTGCAAATAGGAATTGTAGTGATTTGATTTTACAAATCACTCAAGTGCTCCTCCTTTCTTCCTTATCAGCCCACGTGAGAAAATGATAACCCTTCATCACAGCTGTGGGAGGGCACAGCAGAATCTTCTGAGGTGAAGGGAGGGGGCATGAATTGTTAAAATCCTTACAATTCTGGAAATGCCTGTAGGTTCAGAATTCCAAATGAAAGCATTTCTCTGATATCCAAGTGGGAGCCCTGAATGTGTACTAATTAATTTTATGTCTTTCTGAACTCTGGCTGGCCTAGAATTCTCTTTGTAGTCCAGACTGGCCTCAAACTCTTGATCCTCCAGCCTATGCCTTCTGCGTGTTGGGATTTCAGATAGGGGATACCACATCCAGCTGGACATGTACTTTAAATGGAAAGGTGGCAGCTTGCCAGTCTTTACCTTACTGGACTGCCTCTAGGTTTGAGGAGGAACAGATGGCTTTCAGTGTGAGGGTTCTTTAAGAGAATAAGGTGAGATTCTTATTACCAGAGCACTGGTAGACCTGCTGCAGAGGCCAGGGACTACACAAAGCAAAAACAGGAGCCTTTGGAGACTCTAGCCCAGGTGTGTGCTCAGAGAGCTATGACTGTCAGGCTTGGGGATCCCGCTGAGAGCCATACCAAGCGAGGTGTGAAAGCCAGAGTGGGGTATGTTACAAGTAAGAGTGTCGAGGACTTGGAAGCCACTGCCCTCTCACCATGCAGGATCAGGCTCGGACCTTCATGCTTTTCTTTGTGTTTGCCTTTGAATTTATCTGAAAAAGGAAGGGTGGAGACCGGAAGGTTCATAGATGACCTCTGAGCTTCTGGGACCTTCAGTGATGGGGGAGGTGTGGAATGGACAGGAAGGGTCTGATGTCTTTGGATATATGAGAGAGAACCAGAAGTAGAAATGGGAGCCCGGTGGTAGAGGCAGCATCATACTATGTGGACAGTGGCCAAAGCTCTTGTGGATCCTCAGTGTGTTCCAAACCTCATTCCTCTACCAATCTCATGATTTTTCATCATATGGCAATGGATGCTGAACAACCAGCTCTAACTTAGAGAATGCTTTGGTGACTAGGCTTCTGACTCCAGACTTGG
This sequence comes from Nannospalax galili, assembly GCF_000622305.1. NCBI lineage: Eukaryota > Metazoa > Chordata > Mammalia > Rodentia > Spalacidae > Nannospalax > Nannospalax galili. The sequence goes on from NW_008358988.1 coordinate 1,321,137, forward strand.
GAGATGATGTTCCTGCCTCACTTTTTCCATCTCCCTCAAGTATAGCTCAACCCAAATGAAGTGTGGTGTTGGGAGCCGTAGGCCCCTACCCCAGGAAATAGCAAGACCTGATTCCTGGCAAAGCTGTTTTTCAGACATCAAGGCTGGCCTGGTTTGAGATTAACCAGATGACTATACTTGAAAGCCTCATGAAAACATGTTATTCTAACTCGGGCACTTACCGCTTGAGAGACTCCCTCATTTCTCATGTAATTGCTAAGAAACTTTGGTATTA
>NW_008358988.1:1323803-1324809 GCF_000622305.1 Nannospalax galili
CCTGTTCTTTAGATCTAAAAGATGTTTTCTGCCTAATGTCTCTTACTTGCTGTTTCAAACTAATGTATAGGCTAAAAATGTGAGAAGCTGACTCAGGGCAGAAACTGGTCCTTTCTGTTCAGACTCATGCTAGTTCTCACAAACTTCTGTTCTCAAGAATTCTCCAGGTTCAGACTGACCCTCTGGCCCTGTGAGAGGAACTGAGAGCAGCTTGCATGTTTTAGTGCCTTGGCATGCAAGATTTTCTTTGGTTAAAAAGGCTTCCACCTCAGGGGTTGGTCTCCTTGGGTTCCTGACAGGGGGACCTAATCTACATTGATCATAAAATAATAATAAACCTGTAAAAACAGGCATACTGTAATTAATCAGAAAAACAATTGGAGAGCTGCTCAGGACGCTCACCAGGGCTGTCCCCAGTGATGCTTTGGATGTAAATCAGGTGTGCCCACGCAATGTCGACACTGTGCCTTTTGCAGATCTGTGTTGGGTCTCATTCCCAACATGTTTTGTTTCAATTCGGTTTGATGGTACCATTTAACATATTTCTCAGTCTAAGCCTGGCACGGCTCTATGTAAATAATGTATAAAAAGTGACAGTTTTAAAATTTGTCTTTCTGTGGTCTTTCTCGACAACACAGTGCTTTGTTAAAAAATGGCAGTTTTAAAACTTGTCTTTCTGTGGTCTTTCCCGATATAACAGTACTTTGTGGCAGAAATATCTTGTGAGGAGTACTCTAAACTGGTGGCTTGTGGCAGGAGCTGCTTATGATGAGTCTTAGAGCAGCAGGTAGTTTGTGACAGGAGCTACAACTCTATTTTGCTCTCTTCCAGGTTCCATGAGTTTACAATAGATGTCAAAAATAAAACGTTAACACACTACGAAACTTACAAAATTAGGTTACTATTAGTTATAAATTATTTTTGCCTTGTCTCATTTTAAATGGTATGTTTGTGTCTCCATGGTTACCTGTTGTCACCTTATTGTTCCATGGATGTGTTTTATACA
>NW_008358988.1:1325425-1357156 GCF_000622305.1 Nannospalax galili
TGCTGTACACTGTTTGTCCCCTTAGGGTCCTTTTGTTTGCTTGGAGGGGGACTTAGGCTCTGCCTAACCTCAACACAGAACACAGGTTGGGGTAAAAGTTACCAGCTTCATTAAAAGTCAGATTGATGATCTTACAGCAAAGCCAATTCAAATACATTATCTCAGGCTTGCACTTAAAGATCGAGAAGAGCCTTATGAGCCTGAAAGGCCACATGATGATGTGTTTCAGTCGTCCCCTTGAGAGCTGAACCGGATAGCCAAAGACGGGTAAGAGGAGATCTCACTGATAGCAACCTAAGCCAGGCTGGCAGCCAAAGCAGCTGTTTTTTGCCTATGACGGGTAAGCATCAGAGGAGGCTCTCCCAACTTAGGTTCCCTAAGGGATTGTTTTGGCTCATTTTCCCTCTTTATTAAAATATAAAAGAAAGGGGGCTCTGTCAGGAGCCGTAGGCCCCTACCCCAGGAAATAGCAAGACCTTATTCCTGGCAAAGCTGTTTTTCAGACATCAAGGCTGGCCTGGTTTGAGATTAACCAGATGACTATACTTGAAAGCCTCATGAAAACATGTTATTCTAACTCGGGCACGTACCGCTTGAGAGACTCCCTCATTTCTCATGTAATTGCTAAGAAACTTTGGTATTAACTCCCTCATTTCTCATGGAACTGCTTAGAAAACATCTTTGCATTACCTTGTAATCATACAAGTGTAACCTCTTAATTGATTTATAACTTGCTATATAGAATTGTGGTGTTACTATGGAATTTACTCTGTGATCAATTGGTGTGGTGTTATTGTGATAATCTTTCTGTTAATTGAATTGCTCTACTTCAATGGATTTGTCCCTGCCAACTTCCCCCTCTCCTCACTATAAAAACTTTGTGTAGATATTCATTAAATGAGACTTGATCAGAAAGCCTGTCTTGTCTCCATTCTTCGCATCTCTTGTCCCTTTCCGTCCCCTCTCCTCCCTCCAGATACCCACGTTGACTGTCCTGCGGGTCGGGACAGTGTGGTGGGGGAGACACTGGGTGGAAACTGTAGGATGACTCTGTGGCTTGGGATCACGGATGGGAATACGAGGAAAGGAAGGAAACAGGAAGGGTGGGTACCCTCTCAGCCTCCTCCCCCTCTTTTTCAGGCCTATCACAGTGGCTGCTGAGTCCCCTGTGGGTATCAGTGCTTTTGGGGCCCTGTGCAAAGGATCTCTCGGGTTCCAAGTCCTCAGTGGAGAGGTCAAAGTGGGTGGTCAGAGGACTGGCTGCACAACTCCTGCTTGTGGGTGCATTTGACTTCAGTCCCCATGCTCGCTCTTCTTTCTGCGTGTGTCTTGGCCAGGGCGAAGTTCCATCTAGGTAACAACTGACTGTTTCCACACCTCCTGGACCTAGGCTGGTATGAAGGTGGGGGACAGGTAAGTCAGGCAGGGTCCCAGTCCCATACCATATCTCAATAGTTCTCAGACAGATGGTTTCTAAACCTTATCCTGCTTTGCATAGGGTTACTCTGACAGACTTGCTTAAAAGGACAAAAACAAAAATATATCTATTTTTCACATTTTAGAAAATTGAAATTTCACATGAAAACGTACATTTCTGAATAGCTTGTGTAATATATACACAACCTTAAATTTTTTAACTTATTTTTATTTTCATCCTTACTTGCCCTTCTGAGCCCAGATTATAACTTCTCCATGTCTGCCTACCCCACAAGGCCTAAAAACCACATCAATGACCAGCACAGCAAATGACATTGGTGCAGTAGTGGCATTTTTATCTTGGAGGGTAATCAACAGCTACCTAATGACTTAAAGCACACTCAGTTGGAAGAAACTCGTGTGGAAATGTAAACCTAGCCAAATACACATAGCTGGAGAGGTCATAGATCTTAGAGAAAACTCCAAGGCTGTCACATCCTTAGACAAATGTAAGTTCTTACCATGTGCAAAATATGGATCCTTAAATTTATAGACAAGTATCCCAGTCACCACCCATTTAAAGTATGTTTTTTTTTTTTTTTTTTTGTCTTTTTGAGATAGGGTCTCCCTGTAGCCCAAGCTGTCCTGGAACTCACTATGTAGACCAGGCTGGCCTTGAACTCACAGAGCTCCACCTGACTCCGCCTCCCGAGTGCTGGGACTACAGGCGTGTGCCACCACACCAGGCAGAAGCTTCTTTTTAAGAAACAGAGATAATTACAGAGTTCCACAACTGGTCATACACAGAGGTTGTGAATTGCCCAAGTCTAAGTGGCATATGTGGGATGCATCCTCTACACCTAAGGCCCACAGAACATAGAACAGGGGATGAAGAGAACACTGATGCATCTTTCAACTCTCATCAATGATGCTCCCTCATGCAACAGAGGGCCAGAAGCACAAAAGGTCACAAATGGCCAAATCGCAGAGAGCAAGAGTCTGCAGATGTGGGTCCTGGGACAGGACTCCTGTATTAAAATCCACCCACCCAGGGCTCAGGGACCATCGCAGAAAGGGGGTAGAAGGACTGTAAGAGCCAGGGAAGAGGAGCAGGAAATAGTCCTACCGGTGCCTGGGGCCCTTCTCATATGAGCCTATCTACAGCAATGGTGTCAGCATGCACAAGACCCATGCAAACTCAGGCAGACAAAAACTCAGCACAGAACTATGGAAACAAACAGCAGGTCCCAATCTTAGTCGAAGAGTTATTGGCAGCTGATTACCGTTGGGTGGAGAAGAGCTGACCTTCTTAAAGCTGATCTTCTAGCTAGGCCGACTAGATCCCAGTAGATGAACTTGCACTGATGGACATCTGGGGACACTAACTTTACATGACAGGCCTTAATACAAATGACAGAATGTATGAACTCTAGTGGGGAGGGGGGCTATGGGAGGGTGCCAAAGGGAAACAAGTATAAAGATGATTTTCTGTATGAAATATACAAAAATTCTATTAAAAAGTGTAAAAACTGTGGTGGCGCCTGTAGTCCCAGCACTTGGGAGGCAAAGGCAGGTGGATCTCTGTGAGTTCAAGCCTAGCCTGGTCTATATAGTGAATTCCAGGACTGCTGGGGCTACAGGGAGACCCTGTCTCAAAAAGGCAAAACAAGGGCCAGGCATGGTGGCGCACGCCTTTAATCCCAACACTCAGGAGGCAGAGGCAGACAGATCTCTGTGAGTTCAAGCCTAGCCTGGTCTATATAGTGAGTTCCAGGTCAGCTGAGGCTGCAGAGAGACCCTGTCTCACTCCCCACCCGCCTTTTAAATTATTTGCTATTATTGTGTGTGTTCATGAAAAAAAGGACAACTTCACAGTGCTATCCACTCATCTCAGACTAGACTCCCCCAGATTTGACATCTTAATCTATTTTTCATTGTTATAACATTCTCAAGGTTGGGTCATTTATAAAAAAAAGTTATTTTGGTTCATGGTTCTGTTAGCAATGTCTGACAGGACAAGTAGGCACAAGCAAAAGAGGTCCATGTGTGTTAATGACATGGAAGTCAACCACTTTCAACAACTAAATCATGTGGCAACTAGTCTACTCCTCATGACCTAGCTCACTCCTGAGAGAAGTTAATCTGGTTTAGAGAGGTCATTAATTCATCATGAAGGCAATGCCCCAGGGTCTGGTTACCTCCCATGAGGCCCCATGTCTTAAAGTCCCATCACCACCTCAATAACATACTGGGGGCCCAGTTCTAGCACAGTATCTTTGGGGACAAACCATATCTAAACCATAGCATGTGGGGAATGTTGTGTGCACTTGGGTTTCCTTCCTTGTCCCTAGGAGATCAGAGGTTTGTAAAAGATGCTTGTGGCTTATTAAAAAACAAAGCAAAACAAGACAAAATTTTAAATCTTTATCTTCAAAAAATTCATGGGTAGACCCTTGCTTTTTAAGTTACAAGGAAACTATCCTTAGGGATAGTTTAAGAGTCAATCCCAGCACTTGGGAGGCAGAGGTAGGTGAATCTCTGAGTTTGAGGCCAGCCTGGTCTACATAGCGAGTTCTAGGACAGCTGGGGCTACAGGGAGGCCCTGTCTCAAAAAGACAAAATTAAAAAAAAATTAAGATCTACAAACTGTTTAGAAGATAATTCATGAAAAGTTGTGTAGTTACCCTGCAGGTCAATAAAACATTCACCCCCTGATTACACTCCATTCCCCTTTGTCTCAACCTTCCTGAGTGGCTTGTTCTGTAAACACCTTTATCTTTTTGCAGTGTTCTTATGAATCTCTAGACTTGATAAAGCTCCTTTTACATATGTTTAAACTTTACATATCGGTATTTTTGTTTCTTTGTCCTTTGGTAATTTGCTTTTCTTCACTCAGTATTATGTTTTTGAGCTTTTCCATATTTGACACACATAACTTTATTTACTCTTTTTTGAGACAGGCTCTCACTATATGGTACAGTCTGCCTCAGGTTTTCAATCCTCTTGCCTCCATGTCCAGAGTGCTGGAATTACAGGTGTATGCTTCCATGCACTCCAACATCTGAAGGTTCTAGAATTCACTTCTCCAGGTGAACATTGTTTTTACTCTTTTACAAAGGCACCTCATTGTCCATCCTTCTACATCTGTCTTGTGCATATTTGAGAGGTTTTTTAAAAGGGTAGTTTTAGTCAAATTGTTGGTTTGTAATTATCCAGAAATCTTCCATGTTACTAGACGGTGTCAAGTATTTTCTAACTAGTTGCAGGAATCTATAGTCACTCCAACATTTTATTTGCAATGTTGGGGTAGAATTCAGGGCCTCACACTCTACAACTAAGCCATACTTCCAGTCTCACCTCCTCACCCCAACATTCTATGACATGACTCTTTACTCTGTTTTCATTACTTTCATTTGCTGTGATAAAAACACTGACCGGCCGGGCATATGCTGTTCATTTCCCCAGTTCTATCCTGGGTTATTGTCTGCCCGAGTTGCATGGGACTTGTGTATGCTGACACTATTGCCATAGATCATATGAGCAGGGTCCCAGGAGCTTGTAGGACTCTGTTTCCATATGGTTTCCATATGGTTCCTGAGCCCTGGGTGGGTGAAGTTTAACATAGGAAACCTGTCCAAGGACCAGTATTCTGCAGACTCTTAATTTCTACATTTTGGCCATTTGTGGCCTTTTGTGTTCCTGGCCCTCTTTTGCATGAGGGCTCTTCATTAATGAGAATTGAGAGATTCATTAGTGTCCTCTTCTTTTTTAAAAATATTTTATCTTGATGGTTCCTGAGCCCTGGGTGGGTGAAGTTTAACATAGGAAACCTGTCCAAGGACCAGTATTCTGCAGACTCTTAATTTCTACATTTTGGCCATTTGTGGCCTTTTGTGTTCCTGGCCCTCTTTTGCATGAGGGCTCTTCATTAATGAGAATTGAGAGATTCATTAGTGTCCTCTTCTTTTTTAAAAATATTTTATTTATTATTTTTATTTTATGTGTATGAATGAGTGTATTGTCTGCATGTATGTGAGTGCACCTGTGTCACACAATGCCGCGGAGGTCAGAACTGCTGAGCCATCTATCTAGTCCCAGTCTCCTCTTCTTTACCCAGTTCTGTGTTCTGTGCGCTTTAGGTGTAAAGGTTGCATTGTAGATATGTTGGTTAAGCCTGGGCAATTAATAGACAAGGTATGTGTGTGACCAGTTGTGGTACTTGGTAATAGTCTCCAACTGGTACAAAATAAGCGTCTTTGATGAGTGGTGATTGGGATACTTTTCAGGGAGGAAGGCTGGTCTCAGGAATCCCAGGCAGGTTGGGGGCGGGGACAGTCAGGAAGAAGGTTGGTCACAGGGATGCAAGGATACATATTTTACATACAGTAAGAAATCACATTAGTCTAGCGATGTGAGAGTTTGGGGGTTTTCTATAAGATCTATGGCCACTCTGGCCATGTGTATTAAGTTATTTTACAGTGACACACTTGAGTTTCCTCCCTTTGAGTAGGCTTTTAGTCCAACTATGTAGCTGTTGATTGCCATTTCTTATCCCCAAGGTATGATGTTAATATTAATATTACAACATAAAACAGTACAACTTTAAAAGTCCCACAATCCTTAAAAAATCCAAATGCTAAAAGTTCAAAGACTCTTATAAAAGTCTTATAACTGTGAGCTCCTATAAAATCCAAAACAGGTTAAGTGCTGTCTTATTTCAAAAGGGAAGAATAGGGCACATCTAAGCAAAGCTTAAGTTCAGCAAAGCATATCTCCATGACGCGTTCACACCTTCTACACCAGAACCATGCAGAAGACTCATTACCAAGTACTGCCTCCAGCTTGAGATGGAGGCTTGGTCCTCCTCTGGACCACAGCTTCTGTGTGCTGACCTAAGGAACTTGTTTCCAGAAGATTTTGCCACAATGGTGCCCCACAGACACAGCCACAGGTCAGGCCAATAGAGGCAATTCCCCAGGTCTATCAAGTTGGGAACTAAAACTATTCAGCACACCTTCCATCATCATCATCACTTGGGGTTGCCCAACTGTTAAGTTTGTACTAATATGGTGCTATAAAGTATTATAATTTACATTTTCCTGATGAATGGCGAATTTGAATACCTTTGCATATGTTTACAGAAGATCTTATTTCCTCAGACTGTCCCACTCTTAAGAGTTTTGAGACCAGTTCATTTTGCTAGAAGATGGGGAAATTGTGAGAAGGGAACACTCAGTGAGTTAACACAGACAAAGGGGTGGTAGGCCCCTGTGCAGAAGCTGCAGAAGACCCTCACTCGGGCATGGCATCTTCCTACCCAGGTGATCCCTTCACTCTGGCTCTCCACTTGGGTGACTCTGCCCTCATTGCACATGGTGGCTCCCACCCCTGCATTTGTGCCTGTCGTCTCAGATCTGGATGGGCTGTAGCACCACCACAGTAGCACACCATGGATGGCCCCCCATGGATGGTACTGACAGCGGTGCAGGGAAAGGAGATGACTGTCTGCATGCCTACTGGTCTTTCTTCCTGAACCCCAGATTGGGCCATGGCCGTGGCTTTCCTGATCCAAATGCTCCTCCGGGAATCCAAGGGAGCAGCTGAGGGTCCAATGGTGTGCACTGTGGCTGTTAGGCGGTCTGGAAGGCTTTGTAAGGCATCTGGACACCATCCATTACTTGTTAATAGAAAGTGCAGGCTGAGAGGGAAGCGTTAGGAGTCAGAAAGAACTGAGCCCAGCCCTGATGTCCAGCAGCTCCTGCTTCAGAGGCAGGGAGCAGATCGACAAGACTTCCACTGTTCAAGTCTGATAGCCTGGGCTTGAATCTCAGCTCTGCTGCTTACAGAGCTATGTGGTCTTAGTCAAGCACTTAGTCACTGGCCAAAGTGGAAATGACAGGGTTTCTACTCGGGGCAGTGGTGGAGGCTGGACGAGGTCAGGTGGAGGGGGTCCTCAGCACAATCTCCTGAATCCAACAGAGTCTTTAGTGGAAGGGCCCAAACTGATTTGGGCTAACGTAAACAGAAAGGTAATTTTTTGGAAGTAAGGGAGATAGAAAAGAGGAAGTGCAAGAAGCAGGACTTAAAGTTCTGGTTCCAAGCAGCACAGTACAGTCTGGAATCTTTCTAAAGAAATCCCACAGCAAAATTTTTCATTCTTGTATAATTTTCCTTCTGATTCACATTCCAAGAAGGGAGCTTCCTCTCCTGAAGGGTTAGGGTGTTATCATTAGAAGAGAGGAGAATGTCAGACCTGTTGCCAGGGAGCCAGCTGTTGGGGGAGGGGATTGTTAACAGGAGGAGCATCTGTTGTTATCTCTAGGTACTGCGCTGTGGACCAAGATGAAAATCAAGGGTCTTTCTGAAATGGTATCATGGCTTTTTCTTGGAGAATCATTTCCAAAATGTGTTATTGTAGAGGATCTTAGCAGTTATGCAGGCTTGCTGTTTTTTAGGCAAGAGAACAGAGAGGCTAACTGATTTATCTAAGGCTGCACAGTGTCATGACAATAATTCTGGAACTCCAACTTTCTTGCCCCAAGTCATTCCTTTATTTTCTTCTGCAGCCTCAATTGGCCTAACAAGCTTGTGGGTCCCTTAGGTTCCTCAGACCCCTTCTCCTGGGACTCGGATCAAAGGTTACCTTTGGCAGACTTCCATGGATATCTGCCAGTTAGGTCAGAATCCAGCTCTGCGACTGGCCTTTCTGAGAAGGTCAGAAAGCTGGGAAGTGTTGCCAGAACTGCTACTGACTCTGAAGGGGAACTGGTGGTCAGGAGCCATTCTATTTCCTTCTCCTCTTTACCTGCCCAGTGCTGGAGTTCTAGCCCACAAAGAAGGAGGCTATGGAAGAAGGTTCCTGGAGCTGAGCATCTAAAACCACTACGGCTGGAGGTACATTGGGCTGTGCCCGATCCCAGGCCTGGGGCTGTTGCTCAGGCCAGCCTAGTTCCCTGAACCTGGGTCAGATGGAACGTGTGAGGTCATGTGAGTGAGAGGTACTTGCTACACTTGGGCTTGACTTGCACAGACCGAACTACGCTCTGTTACAGCAGCTCTCCCACCCAAGGCAGTTCTGGAAGCCATGTTTTCATATGTTATTTTGGTTAGCTTTCTGTTGCTATGATAAACAACATGACCAAAAAACAACTTGGGAAAGAAAGGGTTTATTTTAGTTTACAACTTCACAATACAACATTGAAAGAATCCAGGGCAGGAACTCAATATAGGAACCTGGAGGCAGGAGCTGAAGCGGGGCCCAGGGAGCCTTGCTTCCCTTGGCTTGCTCAACTATGTTTCTTATACAGCCCAGGCCCATCTGCCCAGGGATGATACTGTCCACAGTTGGCTGAGCCCTCCTATGTCAATCAACAATTAAGAAAATGCCTTATAGACATGTCCATAGGCTACTGTTATGGAAAATTCGTCAACTGAGATTCCTTCTTTCCAAGTTGACTCTAATTGGTGTCAAGTTGACAAACAAAACAAAACGAAACAACAACAACAAAATTAGCTCTCGTGTGCTCATCATTTCTGTGTTTTCCAGACTGTAGGTCTTGGCACACTGCTGGTGGTGAAACACACTGAGTAGATAAAGAACTCAGGGCAAGATAGAAACAGGACAGAAAAAGCTGAGGTCGTGCAGGTGGGGCTTTGATTTTGGTGATACAGTAGGAGGCAGAGGGTGATGATTAGAAGTTCCAGAGCTGCTGCTTCAATAATGCCCATTACAGTATCTATTTCCTGCACAATGTTGGAAACACAAAGCCAAATGTACAGTACTTGTTTCCTGAGTAATTTGAGAGACTTCTGATTCTATGCAACTTTGTACTCCTGTTGACTTTGCCCAGTCATGTGTCTCCTTGCCGGGGGGAGGAAGAGGTGCACTGTGCATAGGATGCCACCATCCCTACCCTGTCCACTGTAGGTATCCCTGAAGGTCAAGAGGTATTCAAAATTTTGGCTTCTCGTGGGCTGTATTGGATAAAGAATTGACTTGGATCACACATGAAATACACAGACACTAAGGAAAGCTGATGAGAAATAGTCTGTGTAATTTTCATGACATCCATCTCCACAGATATGCAAAAAGTTCTTCACCTGACAATCCTAATAATGTGGTGACCCATTTGAAGAGTCTTGAAATTCTTTTTGTTTTTTAATTTTTGTTTTATTATTTTACATGTATGAGTGTTATGCCTGCATGTATGTCAGTGTACCTGTATCATGCAGTACAGTGTCCATGGAGGTCAGAACAGGGTGTTGGATCCCCTGGAACTGGAGTTAGGATGGTTGTTAGCCGCCATGTGGGTGCTGGGATTCGAACTTGGGTCATCTGCAAGGGCATCCAGTGCTCTTAACTCCTGAGCCACCTCTCCAGCTCCAGGAGGGTCTTTAAAATTGCAGATTAGGTCCCAAGCTTATGATCACTGACAAAACAACAGCAATACAACAACAACAACAACAACCCCCAAAACCAAACATGTTTGCGAATAAAACATTATTTTTATTTATTATAAAGGTAAGAGAAAAGAGAGCAGCATAAAGCTAGTGGGTACTTGACATTGCATTTCAGGAGTTAATCCATCAATGTTAGTTTGGATGGAAGCAGTCGAGATTCTCAGCGAGTTTGCAAGGTGCTCACCAGCTATCCAGGCTCTAATTTGCTCTTCGTGCTTCATTCTTGAAAATAGTTGCTTACAGGTGTTAGTGCTGCCAAAAAGCAATGGCATGAATAAGATGTGATTGTGAAATAAGGAATATTTATTTCTGAAAGGATAGGACCTGTGAAACTCTGATACAGAGACATGTTCAAATTTTTCTTTCAGCTGAGCGTCAGATTGCTCAGCTTTGCTTTCCATTTGATAACTGTCAGGGAACATGTTTATTTCGACTGAAACTGGGTATGCAGATACACAAAAATACTGAGCATTTTCCTGGCAATCTTAAAGCCTGTTTTCAAGCTCCTACATTAAATCAAACAGCAAGGCTACGTACTTTTGCTGTTCACAGAACTGTGTTAGTCAGTGTGTCAAAGTGCACTAAATTTGTTTGCCTTTGCTATGATTTGAATTTTGTTTGGAACACTGTTAGGGTCTGAAATGTCATATTAATAAGTTAATTTTCATCTTGAACACCCATCTTTAAGTTATTTAAATCAATGGCTAAATCCACTAAAAATGCTAAACTCTAAGCCAATTTTCATCGTTAAGTTCTGGCATATAATGTTGTAAATCATTAAAAATTAAAAAAAATGCTCTCAATGTAGCCATTTTATTTCCAAAAAGTAAATGATGTCTCCACACTCAGCATCAACACCTGTAAGGGATTCCTGGGACCAGAGCTGATCTAATACTTTGGCCCTTCTGAAGTTTAGACGCCATGATTTTCATGATGCGATCCACTTTTAATGCCTCTGTATACATATTTTCTTGATGTACCGTGCAGTGATGCTTCATTAAGCCTAAGTTTAGGGCAGTGATTGTGTCATCTGTTCACTTTACAAGCTCCTCTTTTTTATTTCTCATTGTCAGGGCACCATCCATAACTATATTGGATACGTTGGCAATGGACAAAGAAAATTCTTGAACATATTTTTCGCTGCTTCATATAAAACTCTGGATTTAGTTGTATCTCTTAACAGTACTAGGGAAGCCACCTTTTCAGTGACATTATATTTGCCATCAGTGCCTCTTATTGGAGGTAAATAGAACCAGTAGCATCAATGCATTATCTATCGTCACAGCATAAAATTTAAAATGAGCAGCTCTGCTCTCCCAACTTCTTCCAATAGGTTTTCCAGTTTCTGCACTTTGCTTGGCTATAGTTCAGTGAGACAAGCTGATTTTCAGAGATATCTTTCATTTCTCAGGGCAGAGTGTGTCTGCCACTCTCCACACATTTTAATAGACTCACTATCACTAAATGGCTGCGATTTTTTTCTTGCTATTAAATACACTAACACATAACTAGGTTTACAATAGAATCTGACAGTAACTTTGAAAAGATTTTTTGTTGAGAGGATAGACTTTCTGTAGTTCTGCTGTTTTATCCATATGACACTGTCCTTAATGCACACCGAGTTTGGAGGCATGTTTTCCCAATAAAGCCTTTTCAAAGCACAGCCTTTGAAAACTTAGACAAATTCCCTGCACATTAATCAGAGTACCTTACTATTTGCCTTGACAAAAAAAAATTAGTCATTTCTCCATTTTCTGTTGGACAGCCTTCTTCCATCCATAGTTTTTCTTTGTTGGAGGGGTCCTGTTTTCTTTTCATAGAAGCCATGCTGGCTAGGCAGGAGTTACCTCCATAGTCAGTAAGGGAAAAAGGCCAAAGGTAAAACTACAAGCTGGTCACACAACTTGAGAACAAAGAGAGCACAGTTGGATTAACTGACACCAGTCAAGGAGACCACAGGGAGACCTCCTGCAAGGTTGACAACTAGCAGAGCAGGTAAGGGTTAGGGGCCAGCGGACAAGCTGAGATTGGCAACCAACAGAGCAAGTCAGAATGAACAGAGGAGGGGTTAACGTGTGGCCACCTCCCTAATTGCGTGAGCAGCATGTGATCATCTCGGTTGGGCCAGGAGGACATGCGTAGGGTGCGCCCTCTCCCTTGGCTCTGCCCATGATATGCCCCAAGAGTTACGTTTGCCTCTGTCTTTGTTCAGTTTCTGCCAAATGTCCTATATGATGCTCCTAGACAGGCAGGTCCACACCTTCCCCCTTTTGGGGCCCTTCTCACTCTTGTGAGTTTATCTCCCTTCCTTCAATTAGATTTTGCTTCGCTCATTCCTCTTTGTCCACATCTTTATTCCTCACTGATATAAGAGCCGTTGTCTCGGCCTGACTCTTGGTGACCATTCATTGTTCGGCACCTTAGTCCCTCGGTCAAGTCCGTGTTGACTGAGAGAGGCCCCTTTGCTGTCAAAGACGTGAGTCACTGAGATTTAAAAAATATTAATTGATAGGCTATCGAGGTGGATTAACAGGTAAAAGCACTTGCTGCCAAGCCTGAGGACCCTGGTTCCTACATAGTGGAAGGAGAGAAGCAGTCCTGAAAGTTGACCCTTACATGCACATTGATGAATGTGCATATATGCACACACACATATGCACATGCACATAGAGCAAATAAGTAAATGTAATAAAAATTAAAGATAACTGGCAAGGGACTACATTTACTTTTATTATAAAAATTAATTGGCAGAAAATAAAAAGCAAGGTTTGGGCCCTTCTACATATCAGCTGCTGCTGGTTCAGGAAGAAATGGAGGGCCAGTTGCAGAGCATGGTGGGTGATGTGTGCTAGTATCCTGAATCAAATAAGAATACGTACCTGTCTTCTAGACAACATTAAATACCTCCCATTTGTAATCCCTGCATTTCACTTGTCATGTCAGCACAGCAGATCTAACATCTGAGATGTCAGGTAACTGTCTTCCCTTGGAAGACGACATACTGGAAGCCACACATCACCTCTAAAATGAAGCCATAAATGAGCACAGATAGTGAGAACATACATACATTTATTTCGTGTGACTGAGACATGATGTTGTCATCTGCTAAGGGGCTGGAGAGACTGCTCAGTGGTTAAAAGAACTTGCTGCTTTTGCGAAGGACCAGAGTTCAGTTCCCAGTACCCATACAAAGTGGCTCACAGCTGCCTGTAATCCCAGCTCTAGGGGCTCTAGCTCCCTCTTCTGACTTCTGCAGGAGCACACACATACACAGATACATGTAAACTGAGAAAGAGTTTTTTTCTTTTGTAAGTTCATATTCAGGAACCACACAATCACTGGGTTGGTGGTGCATGCCTTTAATTCCCATAGTTGGGAGGCAGAGGTAGGTAGATCTCTGTCAGATTGAGACCAGCCTAGTCTACATCGTGAGTTCCAGGCCAGCTGGGGCAATAGGGAGACCCTGTCTCAAAAACAAAAAGCAACCAACCAAACAAAACACACGATCATTACCAAAAAAACAAAAAAACCCCAAAAAAACCGCAAAAAATATCACCATCTTGGTGAAAGACACATGCATCCAAACTACCAACCAACCAAACAAAACACACGATCATTACCAAAAAACAAAAACAAAAACAAAAAACCGCAAAAAATATCACCATCTTGGTGAAAGACACATGCATCCAAACTGTAGCATCATACAAGTGAAGACAGAAACCATTAACATATAAATAATGCACGTGTGTAGCACTATGCCTAGAACACAGAACATAATAGCACATCTCACAGAATGGCCTTCTCTACAAGCCAGGGTGCCTGATGCCCGTCACCTCATAGCATCTTCAGCATGGTGTGAGGCTGCTACGACTCACCATTTTGCAGGCCAGGAGGAAGGGTGGTGCTGACATTTGGTAACTGATCTAGGGTCACACAACATGGAGGCCAAACTCCGAATCAGGATTTGAACTGAGGGCTTTGGTTTTACCCAACTCTTTCTGGTCTTCCATGGTATCCAAGATGAATGGGAAAGGGACACCCAATGGTCCGGGGCCTGAGTGGCCAGGAAGCTCTGTCAGTAACTGCCCTGCACCTTCCTGAAGTGCCTGTGTGTCACACCCACCTCCTTCCCAGGTTTCATGGTCATCATGGTTTTCTTTACCATGATGGGATCTTCTTTCTCATAACCATCAGCTTTCAGTGGCTGAGCTGTTGGCTGCTCCAGGTGAGTGACATGAAGGGGTAGGATA
Organism: Nannospalax galili; assembly: GCF_000622305.1. Classification (NCBI taxonomy): domain Eukaryota; kingdom Metazoa; phylum Chordata; class Mammalia; order Rodentia; family Spalacidae; genus Nannospalax; species Nannospalax galili. The sequence goes on from NW_008358988.1 coordinate 1,339,552, forward strand.
CATCTTTGGGAGCTGTGTGTGGTGGGACTTCTTGTTCCTTGAGGCCCTATAAGGCTAGAGCATAGCTGAGGTCCCATAGGGCAGGGTTGTACAGCTGTCTCGGAGCAGCATGTCTGACTTCCCATCTGGTCCTGACTTCTGGCTTTGCAAAGCAGACCATCACCCATAGTTTTCTTGGGACAACCAGATTTCTGTCCACACGCAGCTCCCCATGAACCTGTGCATATATCTCTTTAGAGACTTTTTCTTATACCTTGGGCCTTCTCAGTGAAGCTTTGTTTAAGGTATGCCCCTGCCTTCCAAGGATAGGGGCTGAAGTCTTGATGTGCTGCAGTGTCAAGCTAGTTTGTTAATGTTCCCAGCCACATTCCAAGGTAGGTAGCACTGTCCCCTTTCTGTCTGTGAGGATACTGGTCTAGAGAGGACAAGGAACCTGGTTCTGGACAAGGAATACAGTGCTCAGAGTTAAAGCCAGGGCTTTTCAATTTAGTCAACTTTGAAGTAAAGTACTACATGGTCAGGACAACAGAAGTCATGCTGGGTGTTTAGAACTTCAGAAACTTAACATTGCATAGAAGCTTCTACCACTATCAGAAGGGCTAGAGGAGAGGAAACATGGCTACCAGTGACCAGCAGGCAGAAGTGAGTCGAGAAGACACCATGTCCCATGCTTCTGTCCACAGTTGTCACAGGAAGTAAGGCTTTTCCATGCTCTTCCACCTTTCTCTGTGAACACCTCTCCTTGGTAGGCTCTGACCTGAATCCACACATGGCAAGGGTCAGGCAAACTTGAATCTCTGCACTTCTTGTATCACAGTGGAGAACATTGAAGGGAGAGATGTTGAGGCCCAAGTGTGGACTTTGGGGGCCTCTCTGTGGCAAAGTAGTAGAGAGGGTAAGCAAGAGAGAACAGCCATTGCACTCAGTAGGGCCTTTAGCATGTGATTTGACCTTCTGCTGGTCCCTGTATCTTGCATGACCTCAGAGAGAAGGACCCTCTCCCACCACATTTCTTAGCACAGTGTGGCTCTGTTACTTACTTTTCTAAGACCAATGGTAACCAAGACAGCAATAGAACCACACACAGCCCCAGGTGTGTACTGGTCAATCCTCTGCTGTCCTTTTCTCAGTGGGTATAGAGCCTCAGTGCCCTGTCCCTAATCTGTATAGGACCTGCTCCTCAGGGGCTGTCTGTCACAAGACCAGAGAAGGGTCTCTACCACCTTGCACAAGCTTGAGGATGTGACACAGGCTTGGGTGCTAAGCAAAGGGTGAGTGTTGACCTTTCCCAAATTTTATTTTTTAATTACTTCATTTCATTTTGAGGGCAGGTTTTGTGTATAGATAAATTGATTGAACAGTAAGATAATTCCCACATACCCTGCCCCATCTTGAGCCCATAGTTTTTCCTAGTCTCAACTTTTTGCATTAGTGTGGAATACTTGTTAAAATAAATGAACCAATATAGATAAATTTTTATTATGTATTAAAGTATGTATTATTAGTGCTCTGTTTTGCCCATAGGATTTGGTAAGTGCACGATGATACATACCCACTCTTACGATTCACAGAGAACCGTTCACCACCCTAAAAATCCTCTGTGCTCCCGTAGTTGGTTGTTCCCCCTTCCTCCAAGTCCCTGGCAACCAACAATAGTTTTTGTTCTCCCCCTAGCTTGGCCTTTCCCAGAATGCCATTTTGCTAATGGGTCTAGAGGCTGCTAGACCTAGTAGGAATGGGAAAGGTTCTTTAGTGTTTCCCTACTACTGGGAGTGAGTCTAAGAGTCGAGTGTTTCTTGATGGAGAGTTGGCTGGCTGAGCACTCTCACATATAGTTGCTTATAATCACCCCAAGTTCCCTTTGAATGGGCACGGGCACCCTCATATGACCCCTGAGAAAACTGAAATCCCAGGAGTGTTGTGGTGGAATTCGGTCGCAGTGTCTGTGGTGTTACACTTCCTTTTGGAACTGCCATTTCCCTCTCTTATCAAATATTGCTAGTACCAGATTCGGTAGTGGTCATTAGGCTTATGGTGGTGAACGAACAATGCGGTTGAACACTCATGGGCCTGTAGTCAAATGGAGGAAGTAGAGCATAAGACAGGCCATTGTGCCACAGTATGTGTTTACCACTGGATAAAATGCACAGCCCACAGGAACATGAGAGACCCAAACCTTCATTTGGGGGTGATAGAAGGAGGTTGGGCCAGGGGTCCAAGAAGGGTTCACAGAGGAGGTAATGACTCTTTGAAAGATGAATGGGATTCAGTCAGCTCAAGATTAGGTTAGAAGTGAACTAAGTGAATGGAGTTCAGAAAGACCTGTGCTCAGGGTGTGGAGTAGGAGCTCAGGTAAAGGTACCCAGGAGAAAAAGAGGACACCCATCTCACTCCTTGTAGGCCGAATGCAAATTGTGTTGCTAGTGAATTCAGTTATGGGAGGGTGAGGCAAAGATTTTATCTACCTCTCAGGTAAGGCACAGCAGGAGAGGGAGATGCTCCCTGAGGCTTGGGGTTGGCACCTGTGCCCAGTGGCTGCTCTTGGCTCTATGGTCTCTAAGGTGCTTTGGACTCCAACCCAAGTATGAGGGTTGTCACCTTAAGTGGGTCTGGAACAAGTTCAAAGGCAAGTCTCTAGGCACACCTGTGAGGGATTTTCTTGATTAGGTTAATTAAAGTGGGAGCACCCACCCTAAATGTGGGCAGCACCTTCTGGTGGTAGCCTGGGTATAAGGAAGTCTGAGAGGAAAGCCTTTTGCTGTTCATTGCTTGCCTTTGAGACTAGTGAGTTCACCCACTCTGTTGCTGCTGCTGCTGTACCTGCTGCCTTGCTGACATCAGAACTCAGCTTTTTTAGCCTTCCAGTATAGCCTGAAGACCAGTGACTCTTGAGGAATTTTCTAGGCTTTCACCAGATTGGGACTGCTGAGCATCCAGCTTCATGGCCTGAGAAGCTACCAGGTTCTCAGCCTCTCCAGTATGAAGACAAACATTGCTGGTCTACCTAGGCCATGTAAGCCAACCAATAAATCCCATTTCAAAATACATTCATCTGCTGGTCCTGTTCCTCCAGAGAACCCTGACTAACACACCATGGCTGTAAGGTAGCCAATGCCCAGATCTCTGAGGGACACTTTATATCTTAATTTTGAGAAAAGTTCAAGTTTCCATTAGAAAATGTTTTATATTTAAAATATTTTCCTTTCTTTAGACTTTTTATGGCTTTATTGATTTTAATTTGCCTTTGTAGTTTAAGTAATCACCAGCAAGGGACAAATGAGCTCCATTGTAAGAACAGGAAGAAAAAAGCCAAAAATTAACCAATCACCAACTCCTCCTGTCAGTCTGGTACTCAGCAGCAGCCTGAAGCTGTCATTTTCTGTCCTTACCTTCTGTCCCTGTCCCCAGTGATGCCAGGGTCTCACAAAGATGTATCACCACATGTAGAACTGACAATATTGTTATTTTCCAACCCCCAGGAGTGCTGGGAGTCCTTGAGGGAATGTCCTGTTTGCCCTTTAATTTCTCGTAGTGATTGTGAAAATTCTGATGGGTTAGCTCAAGTGTTTAACAAAAGAGTCTGGAAATACAACTAAAGGCATTGAGAGGCCAAAAAAAAAGGAGAAGCTTTTAATCTGTGCCCTGTGGCCTGAATTTCTCCAAGCCCCAGCACTGCCTGGATGGAAGGGGGTGTGGAGAGGAGTGGCCAGTTAAGGGTCATTGTCCACTGAGTCCCACAGGAGGGTTGTGGTGTCCACCAAGCATTGTGAGGCTCTCAGGGCACCCTTCCCCTAGGCTTACTCATTAACCTCTGGTTTGTGGTTTTCCTCTACTTGGCTTCTTCTTAACCTGGAGTTGTTATCTGACTGTATGTGCAGAACCCAGATATACAGATGCCAGAGCCAAGTTCACACTCAGAACTGAGGGAGACTACAACTGGGTTGCCAGGAGCTAGGCTGAACTGGCATTGTGCTGGGTACCTGCAGAGTTTCAAATCTGTAAACTCCTTCCTGTGTCCTACAGGACACAGATCAGGAGGGCAAAGCTCAGGGACTGAACACGTGAGGCAGAGCCCTTTGCACACATAAAGTGACTCCCCTACCTTGGGTATAGATAAAGCTCAAGGACACACATGTGCTCCCAAGCCAACTGGAGGAAAAGCCACAGAGCCACAGAAAGGCAGTTAATAAGGGAGGACCCCGGGAGTGCCCTAGAACTTTCAGTCAGGATTCAGCCTCTTATATTAAATATTTATTTATTTATTTATTTATTTATTTATTTATTTATTTATTTATTTATTTAATATTTATTTTTATTTATTTATTTATTTATTTATTTATTTATTTATTTATTTATAGTGTTTTACCTGCATATGTAAGTGCACCATTGGTGTGTAATGCCCACGGAGGCCAGAAGAGGGCAGCCAATCCCTCAAAACTGGAGTTACAGATAACAGGCATGTGAGTGTTGGGAACTGAACCCAGGTTCTCTGCAAGAGCAGCCAGTGCTCTTACTGCTGAGCCATCTCTCCAGTCCTGGCCTCATGCATTTAATGCTCACCATTCTGCATTTGATTCTGCAAAGCGGTGAAGGCTGTGTGGTCTGCAGCGTGCAGATGGAAACCAGACTCTGCATTGCCAGCTGTGTGACTTCAAGGATGCTTGTAACCTTTCTGTGCCTCAGAGTCCTCATTTGTAAAAGGAAAATGATTCAAGTTCTGAAATCATAGACTTGTGAGGAATACATTAGACATCAGGATTGACACACAGAACATCTAGAAATGTGGCTGAGCAGATTAAGTGTTCCTTAGATGTGAGCCTGTAGCACCCTGCAGGCTGGGAGAACTTAAACGCCTCACCCACACTTTCACAACTAGGAAGACAGGTTGGTCCATGGAAGTTCTCATCATCATTCATTGTGCATACTGACTCTCACACAGTTGCACACATGAGCACACATACATCACCAGGGCAGAGTTGCCTCCAAGCTATCTAGGACTCTATAGAGAGGTACCAAGGCCTAGAAATCCTCCTGGGGCTTTGGGAAATCCTCCTGGAAAGCTGAGCAGCACAGGAGCTCCCAGGGGCAGAGTCTACAGGGAGGGGCAGAACCCCGGCTCCCACATATTTGCAGCCTTCTCAGTGGTGTTTCTTCCATATGGAAAGCCTGATTTGTCTTCCACTGTGACCTGGATAAACCAAGCTGTGTTCTCCTTACTTTGTTTCTCAGTAGAACATAAAAAAAGTCACCTTGCATCCTGAAGGTGAGTGGGATCTTCCCACCCACAGTCAGCTGAGCTGAGACTGTCCAGCAGATGCCAGCTGGGCATCCTTCCACCCGATTCAGTTATGATGCAATCCTGTCTGGATATAGCATCAGGTCCTATAGGTGGAGGACCCAGGCCTCAACAGGGTTCCTAGTCCAGATGCCAATCACAAACATAACCCATGGCCAATACACTGTAAATCGGGTTCCCATGATACCCTCTTTGAGTTTCATTAATTTGCTTTAGTGGCTCACAGAACTTGGGGAAACACCTAGGTCTACCACTCCATGGTGAGAGATGCACAGGATGGGCATACAGGAAACTATACAGAGCTCACATGCCTCTCTGCATGCCCCACTCTCTAGATCCACTATTCCTCGGAGCCCCAGGCTTTTGAGTGTCTATGGAAACTTTATTACAAAGCATGGTTGATACCCTTGGGTACTGGCCATCAGCTCAGGCTTGAGTTCCTCTGCCTTTCCAGGAGCCTGCAGGTAGAGCTGGAAGCCCCGACTGTGTAATCTTCCTTGGTCTTTCAGTGGCTCTCACCATCCTGAAGCCACCTAAGGCCCCAGCCACCCTGTTGCATGCAAATGACACAGCATACCAAGCTTTTTAAATGGGTTTAGAGGTTTTTTTCTTTCTTTCTTAGAAACGGACTAAAATCAAAGTTATATATTTCATCATATTGCACCTTCAAAGCAGCCCTTAGGTCATTCTGTCTTCTCAGTGTCACCACCTTTTTATCTCATCTCTATTCCCAGTAACACCCTCCTAGCCTTCCTACCTCACCCCACCCCACCTCCCAACCATGTCCCACACAAAGCCTGCAGCCAACCTGTCCCCTTACGTACCAAACACAAGCTGTGGAGCCTGCCCCCCTAGGTGCAAGTCTGGCCCCATGACCCCAATATTGCTCTACTCCAGTTAAGGTGGCGCTTCACTGACTTCCACATGCATTCTCAAGGACACAGAGTTCAAGCTTTTGGAGGCAGGAAACTGAGAGCTGCTTTACAGCCCCGAGAGTTTCCTTAGTAAATGCCAGGGATGCTTTAGTCTACACAGCAAAAGAATCCCTTAAAATGGCCTTTGCCACGTGGCAGCATTATTTGATGGAACCAGAAGGCTGTGGTGGCTGTTCTATGTTGGCTGAATGAGTGGCTGGGCTGGCAATGAACACTTGATCATTGTATCCTTGCTCTCTGACATCTGCAGCCTGGCTTTGTCTGCTGGGCAATCTACTCACGGTCACAAAATGACTGCTGCAACCCATCCTCACAGAAAGCTAAGGGCTAGAGGGGAAATAACTTTTTCCTATGCCTGTCCCCTCTACCCTCCTCATTATTTTCATTTATTTATTTTTTTTTTTTAGAATAAGGGGCAGTTTCCCAGAATACTCCCACCTGACTTTTCTTTATGCATGGTTCATTGGTCAGAAAGTGTTGGGGCCAGCAAGATAGTTCAGGGGGTAAAAGTGGTTGCCACCAAGTCTGAGGACATGCGTTCAGTTTCCAGAACTAAAAGAGAGAAATGACTTCCACAAGTCCTCCAACCTTCACAGGTGGCCGTGCATATGCCTCCCCGACCCCATAGACATAATACTATTACTATTACTCAAGCCAATCACTGGCAAGAGTAGAATGACTATGATTGGCTTGGATTAACCAAGCTGTCCAGAGCAGGAGACAGCACTATAGATGAACCAAGTGGAAGGTCTTGGTGAGGCATCCTACAGTGTTTGAGATATTGATTGACAGGAGGAAAGGCAATGTCTCAGCTCACTGTGGTCTCTGATGGAGAAATATTTGGTCCTGAAAGCTTCTCTCATGGTCACCACTCCCTGGCAACTTTCCTGGAAGCCTGTGTCTCACCACTCCTTCAACCCCCTACTGGCCCCTCTGATATGACCAAAATCCCTGTAAAAGGGCATTCCCTGGATAGGAGCCCTGCATGACTGAACTGTCCTGCCTGACCCTCCTCATAATGGGGCAACCCACCCTGCACCTGCCTGCTTTAACACAATCTCATTCTCAAAGCCTTTCCCCTCTCCCCAGAGGAAGAAAAATATAAAAGCCCTGAGTCTGTAAGGGAGGGTGTGCTCTCCTCCAGACCCTAGGCTGTGAGGTAGTGCCCATCCCCTCTGGCTCCCAGGCTTTGGTGGTGGTAGGGGGGTGCCTGCTCTGGTTTATTAGAGACTTTGACTCTGTAAAGGTCAGTTTTCCTTCGCCTTCTCCGTTTTCTATTTCCTTAGAGTCTCCTTTCCCAGTGTAGCAGAGCTCTACTAGGACTGACTTAACAAGGGCATCTCCCTCTGGTCCATAGCTAAGTAGCCCAGGGTCCTGATGTATTTTGGGCTCTTCCTAGTTTCACAGCTGCATAGGCACCCTCTGTTTGGAGCCCACTCTCCACCTACTTTTAACTGCTAAGGCCTGCCTCTCCTTCAGGATATAAGTCAAAGCAGGGGCCCATCCTGTGGCCCAATACATTCCACTCCATACAGCCCTCCTCTGTGCTGCCAATCTCTGTTGCCCTGTCCAACTGTCCATCCTCTGTGTCCTGGAGGACAGGGCCTATGTCTGTTGCCTGGGGGCACAGAGCTTTACTCAGCACCTGGCTGCAGAGTTTGCTGTCTGATGAGTTTATTACCCTACACTCTCTGCAGGTCCTGTTGGCCAGGGTGATGAATAGCATAGAGACTGGGCTTCCCATCCCCGCATCCCTCCTTTGTTTCAGGGCACTGACTCTGTGTGTCGTTTCCTATCCTTGGACTTTCGGGATTTTTTTTGTTTTTGTTTTTGTTTTTGTTTGTGAGGCAGGGTCTCATGATATGTAGACCAGGCTGGCCTAGGATTCACAGGGATCGACCTGCCTCTGCTTCCCGAGAGTTGGAATTAAAGGTGTAGGCCACCATGCCTCACTGGGCTTCAGTTTTATCATCTTTGGTGCTCCCAAGTCCACAGAGTTCCTAGAGCCTCTAGACCTGGATCTCGATGAAGGCAGAGCCTGGGGGAGGACATGGTATGAGCAGTGGACTTGGAAGATGCTCCTAGGAACCAGGCTGAGAGGCAGGAGAGAGGTAGGGTAGGCGGAATCCATGATGCATGAGTGCTGAGGCCTCTCTCTGTCGTGGGTGACCAGGGACAACTCTACTGGCATTTCCTGTGGCACACATGGGATTTTCCTAGGATTGTCCCCCAAGGGGTGAGAAATGGGCATGTGTGTCCACCAGTTCCTGCTTTCCATTAGGTGAAGGCTTCTCTTAATAGCCTTGAGCCCACGAGGTTCTAGAACATGCTTATGTACAGGCTATATGAGCTCTGGGGTTTGGGTGAAGATTCTAGCAGAAAAACCCACAATGGATCTGGAGGTGGAGCAGTATCTGTGGGATGGATTCTCCCATAGAACTACTAACCACAGTGGCAGCTGGATTCAGAAATGGCCAGGAGCAGAGAGGGCTCTGGCCCCATCCACAGAGGAAATTATTTCAGCTTGTGGTGTTGATGAGGGACAGTGGCTACCAGTGGTTTCTGGAAATGATGGGGATCTGTGCAATTCTGAGCACCTCATGCCCTCCAGAGCCTCCCCTCTTTTCAGCTTACATCCCCTTTTAGGCTCTGTAGGAATGACTTTTACAATAGGGACATAATCTGGACTAATGACTTTCACCTAACCTTGCAACCCCAAAGCCACTGTTCATAATGTAAGGAAGCTCACTGAGTCATGTGTTAATGGCCTGTGTGCTTGACATTAATCTTTCAGGACCCCACGTTGCCCTCTACCCAAGATAGTGAACAAATGTGGGGGTACTTGAGTAGCTTATCAAAGTGCTGAAAGCACCCTGTCTTTCTCATTGACACTCTGTGTGTGTGTGTGTGTGTGTGTGTGTGTGTGTATGTGACAGAGATTTTAAGCCTAAGGATCAGAGCAAGATTCTCTGGTAAAATAAGGGTGGATCTTAGCTTCTACTTCCCAAATTGTTGCGGGAAAGACTGTTTCAATAAAAGTATGAGTGAAGCCTGGTTTGAGAGCACAGTTCTATGAGACTCTGAAGGAACAGGTTGTTCTCAGAGTTCAGGTTCTTGGTTTTAAAACTAAAAGCTAAGAGTCAGGCTGTTTCTTCATTCAGATATAACCATAACGTGGCTTAGTCACGCTGCATAGCTGGAGGGGTACTTCTCTGCTATAGAGCCTGCTGAAGTTCCTGAAGGTGGCGTGCAGCCTTGGTCTGTGTGGGGGCTTGGTCAGGTGGCCATACTTCCGTGATGTTGTTTGTTCTGCCTGCTCCTGGGACCTGAGAATCTCCCAGGGTGCCATGGGCTATGGCCCTCTTTCCCCTGGACCTTTGCACCTTATTGTCAAGTTCTTCAGGCCCTCATCCCTTGCAGCATTCCTGGACGCACAGCAAATAACTTCCTCCTTTTAGGAATGGAAGGATTGCAATACAGCAATGCCAATAAATTGTTGCCATTAGTGCTCGTTTATGTCACAGTGGTTAAGAGCACTGATTGCCTGAGTTCAGGCCCGTATTCTGCCACTTCAATCTGCTGCATAATTTGTGCACCTTACCTAAACCCACTGTTGCTGTCTCTGAAATGGCAAAGATGACAGTGTCCCCTTCACTGAGTTACTACACTGATGAAATGGTGAATGTGGAGGGCACTTGGGGCAATACCTGTTGCATAGCAAAGGCTCAGTACGGTACTGTTAGTTGTAGGCCAGGCTCTGTGCAGAGCACCTTATACAGGCTTTCAATTCCCATGATATTATAAAACAATTTAATGAGGTCTATTGAATTATTATCCTGTGATGGGAAACCAAGACTTGGCCTGACTGAGCATCTTGCTTAACTAGACTCTGAAGCCTGGGACTGGAGGAGCCTCTGAAGATGAGTCTCCTGCTCCATGACATGAGTGGAACTTGTGAGTCACGGGGCTCTGACTTCACTCAAAGGGACTACGTTATGGTACTGCACTGGCGGTGAAGATCCACAACTTCGCAGTCCCGTGACTCGCCTCATCTCTGCTACTTTCTTCCCCCAATGTGTCCAGCCACTACAGGACTGTGGCTCAGAGTTAGGAAGAGCTGGGTTTGAGTTCATCTGTTCACTCATGAAGTTGTTTAACATACTGGAGCTCTATATCCTCCCCTGCTGTATTAGCTAACTTTCTCATCTGTGATCAAAGTACTTGACAGACACAAATTAAAGGATGAAGGGTTTATTTTAGATGATGGTGTCAGAGGTGTCATTGTATCATGGTGGTGCAGAGCCATTCACATTATGGTCTCCAAGAAAGCAGAGAAAGGGGAAGACCAGTGTTGTGCTGGCTTTCTCCTGTCCCCCTTTTATTTTGTGTAGGTATAAAAAATAAATGGGACAGCACCACCCACATTCAAGTGGGTCCCCCCTCAGTTCCCTTCTCGGGAGATGCCCTCATAGACACACCCCATTGTGCTTTGCTGTTTTCCTAGGTAATTCTAAATCCAGCCAAGGTGAAAATGAAGAGTTACCATCATACCTGTGAAATGCATCTAAGAATGGGCCAATCTCATAAGGAAGAGGATGGAGAGAGAGAAGAGAGAAGAGGGGGGGGGTAGGTAAGAAAGTATGCCCAAGGACTCTAAGTGATAAAAACAGGACAGCTGGTTCCTTCTCCTGCCTGTAAAATTATCATTCTGGATTCTAGTTCTGTAGAGCTTTGCAATAAGTTAGAAAAGCATCCTGTGTTGTTAACATGGGTTCCCATTCCCTTCTTCTGGGGGTAAAACAGCATGTATTTTAAGGGAGTGTGGAGTGAGAGGTTGCTCACTGTGAGATGTTCCTCTGACCTGCCTAACTAGTCTCTTGGCCACGTGCAAGCTTGACTGGGGTTGGTCACACTCTCAGTGGACGGGAGCCAGCTGATCCACAGGGGTTGTACAGAGGTCGATGTAACTATTGTTTTCCTTTACTTCCTTAAAAACAAGATGTGTGTCTTGAAGCTCCTTTGCACATGGAAAGTACAAGTCATTCCCTTGGATGATCACAGCAGGGGGAAGTTACATTCCAGGAATATCAGCTAAATCCCAGCGATAACATACAGGCCTGTTGGTTTCTTGCCCAACAGTCAAGCTCTTTTTGGGGATGGCCCTTCTGACTGAGGAGTCTGAGGCAGGCTGGATTCTTATCATTGGTGTGGGCATCTGCATCATAGATCATCCCTCAAGATCTAGTCCTGTTGTTAGGGACCATCAGGCAAGTGCCTAGTACTCAAGTACAGCATGTGGCTATCTTGGCATGCTGGGCCACTCAGGCTGACATGGTCCACCTCACTGAAATGTTGTTGAAGACTGAACAAGACCATGATAAACAAGGGCATTTTGTATGCAAACATAATGTCTTTTTAAAAAAATATTTTATTATTTTCATTTTATGTGTATGCATGTATTGTTTGCATGTAGGTGAGTGCACCCGTGTCATGCAATGCCCACGGAGGTCAGAAGAGGTGGTTGGATCCCCTGGAACTGGAGTCACGGACAGTTGTTAGCTGCCATGTGGGTGTTGGGATTTGAACCTAGCTCTTCTGCAAAAACAACCTGTGTTCTTAACCACTGAGCCATCTCTCCAGCCTCACAAACATAATGTTTTAAACCAAAGCAAGGCATAGTTTTATTTTCTTAAAAGTCCACTAGAATGGTTAGTACTACAGAGAGCATTGCCTTGAGGCTGCCATATACTCTAATGTCCACAGGTAATTTGTTCTCTTCCCTCCTTCCTGGAAACGTGGTGGGGCACAATTAGGAAGCTCTGCACAGTGGTGTGCTCAGGGTACCGGGCAGGAGGAGCCCAGGTGGGCTGGCCAGTGGAGCAGATGCACAGGCCTGCTCAGCGTCTTCACCACAGTGTCTGCTTGCTTAAAGGTCAATGCAGTGACTGAACTTTTTCCAGACGAGTGCCATTGCTTGATAGTGCAGTTCTCTGTGAAGAAAGCAAAGGTGTGGATATGAGGGAGACTGGTGCATTAAAAACAGTCCAATTCCCCAAGGAGCAATGATATTTAAGGGCATTCCTAGAGGCAAAAAGATAAACTGACCGCGGAGCACAGTTGTTCCTTACTGCATACCTTACTTGCCTTTTCAGAGCTGCTGCCAGGTGATAGGGACTGAGGACACTCTCAAAAGAAAATTTCTTAGCCAGGTTTGGTGGCAGAGCCACTTGGGAGGCTGAGGCAGGAGGACAGCAAATTCAAGGCCAGCCTGGGCCACTGAGACCCTATCTCAAAATAAAAGGTAAAAAGAGATCTGAGGATGTAGCTCAGTGGTAGAGCACACGCCTAACATGCATGAGGCCCTGGGTTCAGTCTTCAGTATGGGAGCGGGGGAGAACATTTCTTCTGTCCCCCCAGAAAGTGTCAGTATAGTGGGGGAAGACAGTTTTGTATAGGTGTAATAGCTGATGAATTTCAGGAAAGAAGGGAATTGTTAGACTATCTATATGAGCAGCAGAGTGGGATGAGTAACTGCTGCAGTGCATCCTGGGTTTCACACACCGGGCCTTGAATAATGAATAGGAGCTTTCCTGGCAGTAAAAGGGACAACATCATTTTGGAGCATGAGGAATATATGCACAGACACAGGGTTGTGTTAGGGGAATGAGAAAGCATTTGGTGTTCAATTGTGTTAAAGTAGAACTTGGTCAAATCAATTGTGATTTGGTATAAAAGGTTGTAAAAATATAAGCTAGCTATTATTAAGCAGTTTATGTGTTTTAATATACTGTCTACCTGTCACAACAACTCGAGGAGACTATTTCCCCCACTTTACAGTTGAAGAAATTGAAAACGACACAGTAAAACGCTTTGTGAGATCTCTTTCCAATAGTCTGAACCTTCGATGCTCCCCCTAGTGGCAGGAACACGTGGAGCGGAATCCAGAATCCAGAAAAGTCCAGTCTCTGCTCTGCCCTTTGGATGCTGTCTTGACTCTGATTCTAGCCTGGCTTTCATGTAGACTATGCTGCAAACTTGAAAGAGCCATATAATACAGATAAGCTATCATTTCCTCATCCATGAAAGGGATGGTCTCATCTTGAGGGAGAGGTGTCAAATGAGTCTGTCTATGAAAAACTTTGGAGAATATCAACTGTCACTCAAATAAAGGCTTATTCCTGCTTCATCTTTTACACAATCCAGCTCTGCACATGAAAGCTGTGTGGTACAAGACCTTGGGAAAGATGGAGCATAGATCAGCTTGAGTTAAGTAGGGTCGTGTGATTGCATAGGAGAGAAGTGCTTGTAATAGCACTGATGCACGGGGAAAGGGAAGATGAGGCTAGAGCTAGGCAGACCCCTGGCTTAGCTGCCTGGTAGTCAGAATTATTCTCACTGAAAGAGACAGAAAAGCCAACCCCACTACAGCAAGAGAGTGCCTCCCCTCTACTAGGATGGCTACAGTGAAAAATGAGGGAAAGACCAAGCGTCAGCTCTTGGAAAATTGGGAGCCCTCGTCTGTTGTCAGCAGGGACATAAACGACGCAGCTATCATGGAGATAACTTGGCATTTCCTCACAGCATTACACACAGGATTGTCATTGTAACACAGCAACTGCACGTCTAATATACAGCAAAACAGACGAGCAAAAAGGAGTGGACGTGTTGGTATACACTACATCATCGGACCTAGAAAACACTGTGCTAAGTGACATAAGCCAGATACAGCAGAAACCAGAACAGGATTCCACCTCATATAAATGAAAGGGAGCTGAGATTAGACAAATTCATATGAACAGATAGTGGGGTAGGGTAGAGATTTTTAGGATCTGGGATTGTTTAGTGGGTACAGAGCTTTTGTTGGGGATGAGGACAATGTTTGGGACATAGAAAGTCCCGATGGCTGCACAATGACCACACAAAGCCAAATGCTTAAGCAGAAGAAGCCTCTGTGACTCCTGATCTGGAAGACCAGGCTGGATTCAAGGCCTGAGTTTCCTTCAATTCCATCTTGGCTTCTTTCTCAAGCTCCAAATAGGTTCCTAGCAGGTTCCTCTTGTCCCACTCCTGAGGCGAGAGGGTATTATTTCCTCCAGTTCAGCCTGAGGAAGAAGAGCAGGACTCTCTTTAATTGACTCTCTTTTAATTGAATTTTTGGGCATTTTGTACCATACATCTTGATCGTATGTAGATCCCCTCCCCTACCTGCATCCTCCTTCATATCCCCCCACCGGATTTCATGCATTCTGTCATATATATCAAGCTTGTGTTCCCAAATGTCCCTTGGTGTGAGTCCATCCACTGGAGCCTGGCAACCTAGCTAGTGTCACTCCCTTAAAGAATATCAATTCTCCCACACCCAGCAGTGATAAGTTACCAATAGTTCCTTAGCTGAGGCTGGGTTTCTTATCCATTTCTCCAGTTCTATGCTGGTTTTTTTTTTTGTCTGGTTTGAGTTTTCTTGGGTTTTGTGCATGCTGTCACCATTGATGTAAGTTCATGTAAGTTCCCAGCTACCCGGGAAACTCTGTTTCCTTGTGGTCATCCACCACCCATGGCTCCTACAGTCTTTCTGCCCCCTCCTCTGCAATGCTCCTTGTGCCCTGGGTGGCTGAGATTTAATATACAGGTCCTATCAAGGGCATGCACTCTGCAGTCTCCTACTCTTTACCTTGTGACTAGTTGTGGCTTTCTGTGTTCCTTGCCCTCTGTTGCATGAAGAAGCTCTGCTGGCGAGAGTTGAGAGATGCATTAGTGTTTTCTCTGCCCCCGTTCCACTATGTTCCTGAGACTTAGGTGTAGAGATTCCCTTGTAGATCTGTCACTTAAGATTGGGCACCTCACAGGCACTTATTCTCTGCATTTGACCAGTTGTGGGACTATGTAATAGTCTCCATCTGTTGCAAAAAGAAGGTTCTTTGATGAGTATTAAGAAGTATATTTGTCTGTAAATATAAGGATACATATTTACCATTGTAAGAACTCATGTTTATCTAGGGATGTGACAGATGTAGGGTTTTCTCTAGGCTCTATGACCTCTCCAGCCATGTGAGTTCCCTCCCACTGAGTGGATTTTAAGTCCAATTAGACAGCTGTTGATGACTCCCAAGATAAAAGTACTACAGTTGCACCATTAGCAATAGTTTTCTGTGCTGGTCATTGTTGTGTTCATTAGGCTTTACACCTGGGTTGAACCATTGTTTGATTTTTCTTCCTTTGCAGCTTGCATAGTGTTCTCTATGAGACCTAGTCTTCAGGGAGGACTCTATTTCTGTTAAAGAGGGGGCCTCTTTTCCCACAGTTATGGGGAAAGCCTGTGGTACACTTTAATTGGTTACTTTCCTGCCCTTGTTCAGGGTTTGTCGTGCGCTGATTCCCCACCTGGAACAAACAGATTTGACAGAGAAGAGATAATCCCCAAACAAAATGTGGGGACTGCTGCCTTCAGGAGGGACGGTGCTGGGGAGGCACCAGAAACTACCACTTGTAACTGCTGGTGAGTTTCTCTATGCCCATTGCTCTGGTCTGACCATCGTTGGCTGTTTGCTGTGTGTATACACAGGCCCTCGAAGCTTTGCAGCCTTAAAACACTTCCGTTCCTCTCATACGCAGATTCAGTCTAGATCCATGGCTGCACAGGCGAATGGAATTGGGATTCTGACCAAGACTGTGAGGAACTTCCAGGCCGAATTCTTGGTCTCAGCTTGAATTGTCAAAAGGGGAGCCACGCCTTTGGGGCACGCCTCATGAGGTATCCCAGAGGCTGCTGCTTTGGATGCTGAATTAAATAATCTCACAGAGATGAGATGAACATGGCTGGTGGCATTCAGGCATCAACAGTGTGCTAGGCACCAGTCTAGGCTCTTCTTGGGCTAACATACAATGGGAGAAAAAGACAGGCAAATAAATGCCTGCGATACATTTGGATGGTCCTGCATGTGGCGAGACAGTGATCAGACCAAGAAAGACTAATGTGGTAGCAGGTCCTTGAGACAGGGCAAGGCCTTTTAATAACATGAGGGTAAGATTGAAGGGGCGGCCAGAAAGTGATCTTTGAGAGATCATCCCAGAGAGAACTAGATTGTGCCAAGGCCCTGAGATGTCAAGGAACAAGAACACTATAGGCTAGAGAGGAAAAAGATGGGTCTACCTGTCGTTCCTTCTTGTCCATGTCACAAAAGTTAAGGCTCCTCAAAAGACCACATGTAGATGTGGTGTGAAATGCCCACAGCTCTGTGGGGGAGGGGAGGCTGCTCTACGTTGCTCCAACTTTCTCTGAAACTAACTCCAAAGAGAGAGGCCATAGATAACACATGACACTGAGCCAGCACTGGCTTTTACTCCTTCAATTGCAACAGAGTTCCTGGTTCACAGAGTGCTGTTCCTTCCACACTCATTTGTGCGGTGTGGGACTCTACTGCTGAGTTACGTCTCCAGCCTTAAACATACATTATTTTTAAAAAGTTTGATGTAATAGTATTCTCAAAAACTTCCTACTTTGCTCATAATTTTAGAACACAGGGTTACCTACAACAAACCTCTCTCACAAGTGAGGCATCATGCATGTACACATATATATTGCATATGTGTACTGATCTCCCATACACACAAATACATAAGTACACAAAATTACGCTCAAGTGCATGCACACATGTACACACGTGTATACCCACATGACATAGTAAGTAATGAGATGTGAAATGTGTTGGTGTGTTGGTGGGAATGGTCAGACTGAGGGAAAGAGCTCAGGGGGCCTGTGGGGAGGTTTCAGAGGTTGGATTTTCTCCTCTTCTTTAGAGATGAACCACAGTATTTGCAACATGTAAGCAGCACTTTCTTCACCTCTCACACTTACTTAGCCACCTGCTTCTAAAACTGCTTCATCTATTTCCCAAATGTAAGTCATCACTCTCTGGCTTTTGCCTTATCTGTGCACATCTGCCCCGTGATTTACTGTGATGCTATCCCTCTCAAAAAATGACTTCGCCCTGAACAGGAAACTTTCTGGAAGCATTTCTGGGCTAGAATTTTCCATTGCATATTATTAGTAAAATAATTTCAAAATGTTAGACTAACAGAAATGTTTATATGTTTATGACTAGAAGTATTTAATATGCTTCCTAGGGTATGTTCCTGCCCCTCTGTGGGGAACATTGCCTTCGCTAATTAAGGCAAATGAAAGGGCAATTAATAAAACAATAAATTGCCTCTGGGGGACTGGGGATATGTTTGTTGGTACAACAGTTGTCTGGCTTGTGCAGTGCTCTGGGTTCTATCCTCTGCAACACACACACACACACACATATACATACACACACATACACACACACATACACACACATACACACATACACACACATACACACATACACAC
>NW_008358988.1:1357905-1360031 GCF_000622305.1 Nannospalax galili
TTAGAAGTGTTGCAAATGATGTAGCGATTTTGCAAGGAAGAAGACTAAAGAAAGTCTCATTGGCTCTGCTTTATGTATCATCAGTTTCAAGGAACAGAAACGTCCAGAAGCTGACTCTCAGAAAAGACACGTTATTGGCTCATATAAAGGAAGGTCTAGAAAAAGTTCTGGGCTGGGTGGCAGTATGGAAAGGATGCTTGCTTGGAAGACACCGTCTCTTTGCTCGTCTCTCCTTTCCTTTGGTTCCACTTCTGGCTCCCTTCCACTTTCTGGTGGCCATGTGGTGGCCAGTAGCTCCAGGTTCATGGACTATCCATCTTAGTCACCCTAGGATTTCTAACTCAATGATTCAAGACGGGGTAAATGTTATGTCCAGAAAACTCATTGGGTCAACTCCATCATGGTCATGTGCGCATCTCTGAACCAGTCATGTGCTATGCTATTAGAAGACAGACTTGCCAGGCCCAAGTCATGTCTCCATCTCTGAATAACGTCATTGGGTCAACTCCATCATGGTCATGTGCACATCTCTGAACCAGTCATGTGCTATGCTGTTAGAAGACAGACTTGCCAGGCCCAAGTCATGTCTCCATCTCTGAATAACGTGGGTTAGTCAACAAATTCCTCACATCCCATAAGAAAAACCAATTCAGTAAACCAATTTCCTACCGCTTCTCACATTGGGGTAGGTGCTCGGGACATGATATCCTGCCTCTTGAATTTGGAATTTCATGAGACTAAGTAAAGACATATACAAGTGAGTGGGCTGTTCCAGAGCAGTGACAGGCGGTGACAGAGAGCAGGTGAGGTGAGGAAAGCATGTTTCTGGGTGGAAATGCTGTGGAGGTTTCCTGAGACCTGCAGCAAACATTTAGATAGGGAGTATGAGGCAAGGAAGAAGTTCAAGGCAGAGGGAATGGCCTTATGGGAGGGCTCATCCCTGCAGGAGTGGCCTACTCAGGAGCCATGTGATTTCTGGACCAAAGAACACCATTTATGCTAAAGATGGGAAGGGACCACGTACCCATCTCCTGTTCCCTTCAGAGGAGTCTCCAGTGGCATCTGCTTCCCCTTCTAGGGCATTTCCTGGCTGTGAATTCTTATTCTTTCTTTTTTAAATTTAATATTTATTTTATGTGTATGAGTGTATTGCCTGCATGTATGTGAGTGCACCTGTGTCGTACAATGCCATGGAGGTCAGAAGAGGTCTTCGGATTACCCTGGAACTGGAGTTAGGGAGAGTTCGTAGCCGCCATGTGGGTGCTGGGAATTGAACTCCAGTCTTTTGCAAGAGCAGCCAGTGCTTTAACCACTGAGCCATCTCTCCAGCCCTTTTCTTTCTTAAATAGTCCTTTGCCCTGTTATTCCCTTCCCTACAACCCCCTTCTTTTTTCTTTCCCGGTCCTGAAGGTATCTGGAAGCCTTACCAAGGCCATCCCATCTCACTTCTGCCAGTTGACAATAACTCCCTCACTTGGCCAGAGCTGCTGTTTGGCACTGGGGGCTATGCCAACAGAAAGCCCTCCCCCAACTCACCACACTTCTGGGCGGTCTTCCACAGCCTATCTGCCATGTGTTTTTCATTGAGTTGGCCAGCAGATGGCAGCTTCTTCCCAAAAATGTAGGAAGGCTCAGAAGACACAGACTTACCAGACCTCAGGGAACTCAAGAAAGAACCCACCCCCTCCCTCCGACCCCCCAAGTTACCGGACGGAAGGAGCCACTGCCGCCTTCACATGGGCTATTCACCTGCCCTGTCCCCACTTTCTACCAGCGTTTTGTCTTTCTGGACTGAATCTCAAAGTCAACACTACCTACCTAAATCACTTAAAGGGTGATCGTGATTGTTTTGTTCCTGGTTTTTGTTGTTTTGAACAGGGTGCCACTCTGTAGGCCAGGCTGGCCTTGAATTCCCTCTAGCCCAGACTGGTCTTGATACAGTAGCCTATGGATGAATCCGGTTGATCAGGAGAAAGCACCAGGACACAGGCCAGCAGGCCAGGAACTCACTGTGTAGACCAGGCTGGTGTTGAACTCACAAAGATCCTCCTACCTCTGCCTCCCGAGTGCTGGGATTAGAGGCGAGCACCACCACATCTGGCTAGTTTGTTTTTTTTTTTTTTAAA
>NW_008358988.1:1360062-1421011 GCF_000622305.1 Nannospalax galili
CTCCCCCTCCCCCTCCCCCCGCCTGCCATTTTCTCCTAAATATCCTCTCTGTCTTCTCTCCCTTTCTTTTCCTTCCAGGGTCTCATTTTGTAGCCCAGGCTGGCTTTAAATTCATGACCCTCCTGCCTCAGCTCCCCTTGCCCCCAAGTGCTGGGATTATAGGATGCGTCATCATGCCAGGCCACAGCAAGGACGTCGGATTTTCCTTCTCAACCTGCAGTGCAGTCTCATGCCTCTCCTCCTTCTCCAGGTGTGGTTGATCATCTTGACCTCTGTTCTTTGACCTTGGATGAGCCCAGGCACTGTCTTAGGCAGAAGCTCATCTCTTCTGCTCTGAGGGACTCCTTTAAGCAGAAATCTTTGTCCCCTCTCTCTCATTCTGCTCCAGAATCTGTCCCCAACAGCCCACCTTTGCTACCATTTTATATAACAAAATACTGTCTTAGTCGAAATCCATCCTTGCATGAAGTTGGAGAAAAATTCAGTATCCTCCTTTGGTAAGCATGACATATTTGAATCTGTTTGGAAGACTGCTAGAGGGAGTCTGTGTTGGGCTTAGGAGACATCAGACATCCCGGAGCTGTTGTGAAGATCAAGCAAAGGGCTTTATAAATGTCAAGTGATATTATTAGCAGCCATTTGCATTCATAGAGGAAGGGAGGGATGCCAATGAAGCAGCACACTCTAGGCATGTGTAAAGAGAAACTGTTGTCAGTCTAGCTCACTCCCTGGTGTCAGCCTAGCTCACTCCCTGGTGTCAGCCTAGCTCACTCCCTGGTGTCAGCCTAGCCCATTCCTCTGTGACAGTCTAGACCACTCTCCTTGAAACACCTTTTCCTACCCAACTGCCTAAGCTGGCCCCATTTCCACAGCCCTTCAGAGCAGGAAGAAAAATATGAGGTTGGTTTGGAGGCAGAGAAATGCAAACCTATTTCTGCAGTAAATGTAGAAGCCAGAACAGCCAGCAGGGGGAGCTATCGGCAGGGATAAGCAGTTGAGACTCTCCTTACCGTCTCTTATCTGTGGGGAATCTATTCCAAGGAACCTTCCACCGTGGAAGCCTGAAATAATACATGGCACTGAACCCTATATAAACCATGATTTTCCCTCTACCTACATATGAGTTAGGAACAGTGAGAGAATAACTACAATAAGGAATAATAAAATGGAATCATTGCCACACTGCTATAAAATTGCCAGCATCACAGTTCTTGCATTTTGGATCATGATTAAGCAGTTGACCTGATAACTGAGCCAGTTACTAAATGACTGACAGGTAGTGGCGTCCAGAGCCAAGACAGCATGAGTTACTGCTGTCTGACACACGCCTCAGACTGGGGCCCAATTAAAAGCTTCTGAGTTGTGCACTGTAGTGGTGGCACACGCCTTTGATCCCAGCACTTGGGAGGCAGTGGCATGTGGATCTCTGTGAAATCAAGGCCAACATGGTTTACATAGTGAGTTCCAGGTCACCCAGGGCTACAGGGAGACTGTGTCTCAAAAAAACAAAAATCAAAAAAACCCTCTAAGTTGTTTATTTCTAGAGTCTTCCATTCAATATTTTCAATTAATTGCAGATAATTGAAACAAGGAAAGTTAACTCATGCCTGTGGCCATAGCAAAAGGTCCTAAAGCCCAGGTATGTTGAGTTCAACAGTGCTTTAAAACCAATCAAAGCTTGCTGCATCTGAAATGAAAGTTTTGCTCCTTCCTAACCTGTTCATGGGCCACTGTGGTGCCCTTTTACAACTTTTCCACTGATTACCTGCTCTGGCCAAGGCACAGAAGCCACCCAAGGAATCAGTCAAGTCCTATGCCCCAGAGTGTTCAGTGCTTGCAGTCTGACAAACCAGAGTCACATGTAAGAGTGAGCTTCAAGTTCTGCTCTTGGCTACACTTTTGTTCAAGAAGAAATTACAAAAGAACTCAAAATCTCCTTTTATCTTGGTTAAATGAACAAATGAGATTTACTCTGTTTTTAAAAAAATTTTTTATTTTATGTATATGTTTTCCCTATGTGTATGTAAGTGCATGCAGAGGCCAGAAAAGGCTGTCCAATCCCCTAGAACAGGAGTTGCGACATTTGAGCCATGTGGGTGCTGGGAACTGAACCCAAGTCCTCTCTGCAAGAGTAGCCAGTGCTCTTACCTGCTGAGCCAGCCAATTTTCTGTTTTGAAGGTTGAATTCTCTTCCTCCTGCTGGCCTCAGGGTTGTCTCTTCAGCAGGAACACAGAGGTAGACATGGTCAGGGCCTTGGGTAGCAGTTAGGAGATGTGGGCTCTGACCTCCCTTGGCTGTGCTTGAGCCATCCCTGGGAGGCCTCTGCCCCTGTTTTCCTCATCTATAGGATGGGGGCTGGAGAAAGATCACTCCCTCACACACAAAGGTGTGCTCTAACAGGCTGGAGGAGATGGCTAGGTGAGCATATTGCACAGGCTCTGATGCTCCTTGCAGGAACCCAGTGGTGCCACAGGCCTGTGTTGGGACGGGGCAGTGCCCTTTAATGTGGATGGAGGGAATGTTGGCTTCCCCAGGGTTCCCTCCTCAGGTGTGGTGGGAGTGGCAGTTGAATGGGGCAGTTGGAGAGGAGGGCTCCAGTCAGGTGGGACTGGGGCAACTAAACCTGAGATCCAGAAAGGTGGAAGCCAGGTAAGGATGGCCATCCTGCCATGACTTCTGGCCCCTCCTTCTCTCCGGCTCATCCTGGGTACTTGCTCACTCCCTGTCCGGGTAAAGCTTGTCTCTACTGCAATCAGTGGCCCCCAGTTAGCCCTGAGGACCCTTGTCACTCTCCCTAGGCCAGGCTATGGTGGGTGACATTTGGACTTTGGCTGCCCCCTGGGAGGTCTGGGGCAACGAGAGGTGAAGGAGACCTGGGACATTTCTAGATTTTGCGCTCCTGGTATGTGAGAGAAAAATAGAAACACCAAGACAGGATTTCAAAAATCTGTGATGTAAAGAAACCTACATTGACTAAATGAGGTCTTTCAGTACACGTGCATGCACACACATGTGTGATCACTGAGGACTGTTCACAATTTAACCAAGAGATTGACTTTTCATGGTGCATTAGTGGCTCTCATGGGTTTGAAATGGAAGTTCTTACCTTTCTTCAGTCTTATCAGATCATCTCTGTGCAAATGGGTGACCTCATTTGGAGACACCATCCCAAGCTGCCTTTTTAGGCCCTTCTGGGGTGAGAGGACAGAGCAGCACCTCCCTTCCCAGCCTTGGCCTTTGTGTATTATGTCACCTTGGCTCCTCCCTCTGCCTCACCCTCCATCTGACACCCATTCAAGGTCCTTAGGGGCCAGACCTGAGGAAAGCCATCTATACATTCTCCTCAGAGCCAGAGAAAGCTCAAGTCTCCAAGGAAGTTTGAGGGGAGAGTGTAAGACCATCAGATACTTTAAGAAGGGATTTACTGGGCTGGGGGTGTAGTTCAGTTGTAGAGACCTTATTTAATATATGTGAAGCCCTGGATTCAATCCCCAACACCAGAAAATGAGAGGGGGTGGGGAGGGACAAAGACGATGGGGCGGGGCTGGGGAGAAAGGGAGGGAGAGATGGAGAGGATGAAAATTTTCC
Organism: Nannospalax galili; assembly: GCF_000622305.1. Classification (NCBI taxonomy): domain Eukaryota; kingdom Metazoa; phylum Chordata; class Mammalia; order Rodentia; family Spalacidae; genus Nannospalax; species Nannospalax galili. Next base: position 1,363,652 of record NW_008358988.1, read on the forward strand.
ACCTTTGTCAGTGAATCTGGGTTAAAGAGGCGAGGTGGATGGAAAGGGTTGCGGCAGGTGTGGAGGGCATTCTCTTATGCTGGACTTTAGACACCTTTTCACTTCCCATTTTGGATAAAATCAAAGACGGAGAAAATAAAATGCAGTATAAGAAGAACAGTGCCCATGAAATGCTAAAGGTCAAGCGACCTAGAACCCCAGAGCCAGGCAGGAGGGTGCTGTGGGCTGTGGCTTAGCCTACCCCTGGCAGTGGCTGACATGGACTGATTATAGCCTTGAAAGCTGTTGAGATTTTGGCAAAGCAAGAAGTCTTTTTTGAAAATGTGCTATCTCTTAATAAATGTTTACAAATTGAAAATAAATTGAACTGTGCAGGCCATATAAAATGGACCTGTAAATTGTATATGTTTGTATAGGCCTCTAAAAAGAGGCCTCTCTGTGGCCCAGTGTATCGAAGTTAGGTCAGGAAAGCAAGGGGCTCCGAAGACCTTTTGGCATCTCCAGCCTTCCCTTGGGTGCTCGTCCGAGACCCACGTGGTGGTTATAGGGTCCCAGGCTTAGCAAGCTGCCAGTCTCTCCGGCTCTGCCTGCTGTTCCCTCCTCCCTGGCAAACAGATTCCTCACCCTAGGCAGCTTCTCGATCCTGGCAAAGGATGGCAAGCCAGACGGGATAGAGATGTTAGCCAAAGCACACTTCCTGATTTAAGAAGTCTCACTTCCCCCAGGGCTGCCAAATTTAGCAAAATACTGTTCCAGCTGCAGAGCTTCCAGGCTGTCTTAGGTAATCCTAACTGTGTTTCCTGTGGAGTGTTCAAGGAAATAACCTGGCGCCGATTTCCTGTGTACTCTATAACCCAAACCTGGCCTGGGAGACTGGCTCTCTGTCTTGGGCATCCATTTTGGACAGCTTGACCCTTTCCACCAGCCTCCGACAGCTTGCTGACATGGTCCTTCACCAGTAAAAAGGTGAACAAGTAACCAGAAGTCATAGACATCAGGAAGAATAAGACTTGTCCTTGGAGACAGTGGATCAGGATGGAGGGGCAAGAAGTTGAGGCTGGACAGAGAGGTACAGAGGCTGGGATTGAGCTGGGAAACATGCCATGTGCCTCAAATCGGGGAGGCACAGGTCTGCCTGGCCCCTGAGAGAACAGCAAGGTTTACAGGGAAGTTACAGCCTGCTTCACAGAAGGAAAAAAAAATGCATTCTCTCTAGGGTCATTTGTTTTGAATGATTTCAAATTTGCAGAAAGGTAGTAAGAATAATGCTAAGAAATTCCAACCACACTGAGACAAAGTAACAAGCTCCCACTATAGCTTTGATGTTCTTCCTATGTGTTATTTATTATCGTTCACCTTAAGTTTGAGATCCTTCTGCCTGAGGCTCTGGAGTTCTGAAATTGCAGGTATGTGCCCCCCATGTCTGGCTTTTATTATTACTATTGATATATTTGAAAGTATGGCAATATTTTGCAGCATTATCCCTCAATACCACAGTATGCATCTTCTCAGGAATATGGATTCTTTCTCATATAACCGTAATCATCAAAGTGATTATCAAATTATGCAATGATCAAAATCAGAATATTTGACCTAATATTACTGTGTATCTTAGTTCATATTCAAACTTGTCCAGTTGTCTCATTAATGTCATTTAATTTTATTTTTTCTGTTTCAGCATGCCTTCCAGGACAATGCATTGCTTTTAGCTGTGTAGTCTCTGTTTTTTTTTTTTTTTTTTTTTTTCTTTTTTTCATTTTTCCTTTAATCTGGAGTATTTCCTTTATCTTCTATGATGCTAAGCTTCTCCAGAGCCCTGGCTAGTTTTGTAGAAAGCTCCTGTGGGCGTGTCTGGTCTTCTATGCATTTCCTGAATAAACACTATGTAAGGGCTGTCTGCTGAGATGGATGGCGTCTGTTGCCAGCCTGGTTGAAGTGTTATCAAATTGGCCAGAAGGAAAGTCTCACACAAGAAGCTGTGTTTACTGATTTCTTTTGTTCCCTCAATTCTTGGAGTCTGTCATTCTCTCTTCTGAAAGAATCATAGTTGGGTTTCAGAGCTGTTGAACATTTGTCTTCTTCAGCTAATCTCCTCTCCTCCCTCTGCACAGGCCACAGCGGGCAGGAAGTAGACCCTGGTGGTCAGGGAACCCAGCTTGACTAGCAAACATGTTGTGGCAGTCATGACGGTAGGACTGTGACAGAAAGACTGAGCAAAGGCTGTGTCGTGCCCAGGGCTTTTCTTGGCTCTGTGGACAAAGCTGGATCACATTTTCTCAAGAAGCCCAGGACCTACCCCAAGGTGCAGGGTGAAAAGCTACAACCTCCACAGCCTTCAGCTGCACAGAAGCCCTCATGGCTCCTTGCAGGGGATGCAGAAAAGCCAGGAAGAGGACTGCATAGATGGAGCTTTGGGTAGAGAAGGCTGTTGGAGGGCTTTCTGAGAAACACAGAACCTTGTGGGACAGGCTCTTGGTGACCCTTTGCCCTGGGGCCCTGACCACTGTCGACTGTCTCTGAGTAAATTGCAAATCTTTACTTCACTTGCTCAGAGTGTCCTGTATTTTTCTTTGTCTCATTTTTTCCTTTCTCAGTTTATTATGTGTGCTAGTCACGTAGATTGATTATGTGCTTAGTTCATTCTTCTTAGTGTTGAGTAGCAATATACTATGTTCATAGTATAGTTTGTTAATCCACTTTCCTATTTGTCCATGTCTAAAATATTTTAAGTAGAGCTGCTGCAAGCATTCATGCAGAGGCCACGTCATTATTTTTGCACAAGATTTCATCCTCTGTGGCTTGTTTCCTTGTGGTTTCTTTTTTAGATTGAATTTCAGTGTTGACACCAGTAAGCATGAGAGGGGAGGTTAACTGAAGCAGGAAGAACTGGAGCAAGAGTAGAAAGGAGCTTGCAAAGTTTAGGGCACGCATCATGATTGCTTCAGCTGGCAGACTATTTGCCATGTGCACACCTAATCACTGGCAATCTAACTTGACCAGATAATGCCACATTAACTTACAAATTATTGGCACAACTTACATTCCCACCAGTAGGGTTTAAGAGTGGCATGTGCCCTAATTATACCAAGACCTATAACTTTCAGGCTTTTAAAAGGTATTTTAGTTTCAAAAATTTAATGTGTGAGTGTTATGCCTGCTTGTAGTAAGTGCACTCATGTCATGCAATTCCCGAGGAGGTCAGAAGAGGGCATCAGATACCCTGGAACTGGAGTTACTGCCATTTAGCTGCCACGTGGATGCTGGGAATTGAACCCAGGACCTCTGCAAGAGCAGCCAGTGCTCTTAACCGCTGAGCCATCTCTCCAGCTTCAACTTTCAGGCTTTAAAATATTGCATAGATGAAGAATGAGAAATAACTGCTTTTGTGATTTAAATTAAACTTTTCTGAGTTCAGACAGTGAAGATGCTCTCTGGTGGGTTTTAAAAACAATTCGTTATTGTTTATTTAAGGTATGGACTCATTACATAGCACAGGCTGACCTCAAATTCATACCCCCCACCCAAGTGCTGGGGTGCCACTGTGGATGACCACACCCAGCTTCCTAACTGTATCTTTTGCTCACCTTTCTAACTGATTATTCATTTGTTATTCATTTATTTAAAATCATTCATAAAATTTGAAAATTGTGCATTTGTAGTTAAAGGACTGTATTTATGCCAGTATTGCTTCTCTTTTTTCAAATTAAAAAAATTATGCTCCTTGATTAACAAAATTCTATAACTTCAATATAGTAGAAGGAAGCGAGCTTCTAATTTATGCCCATGTTTTAAAATTTGCTTTAAGAAATCCTTCCCTATCTAAAGCTGTAAATGTATCTCTCAATATTTAGTTCTTAATATTGGAATGTCCTTTCTTTTTCTAACCTTTTAAAAATATATCTTAAAAATAATTTATTGAGAATTTCATACAGGGATATAAGTATATAAGGTGTTTTGATCAAACCCATGCCCACCACCTCCCCTCCAACTCCTCCCATATCTCCTCATCATTTTTTTCTGATAACTTCATGTACTCTTTCTTCTTCTTTTTTTTTTTAATGGGCCTTTTTACTACTCTAACATTCCCCCCTCTGAAGAGGTAACCTTACAATCTTTTAAGGATTAGATAAGAGCTCCCAAATACTTTCAACGTTTTTGATTTTTGGAATGGAGTATGTTCTTAAGAGGCCCAAGGACATTTTGACTTTTAGCCAAGAAGCTGGCTACTTTTCTTTGGGGTCTTTTTACACTAACTGCCTAGCCAATTCCTACCTCCTGTTCTTATCACACCATCCTCTGAAGAGGTTAGCCAACTTGTGGATAGGGAATCAGGATTCAGACTGCTCTAGTTTCTTCCATGCTGAACAGGGACACAAGGCAAGGCAATTGGGTACCCCTTCTGCGGGTCTATCTAAAAGACTCCCAAATCACATAACTCTTAACTGTATGGAGAAAAGAAAATCCTTTACTGGTACCTAGGAGATATGAACAAGTAAAGGCAAGAGTAGTTAGCATTACAAGTTCTAGACAGGGAACCAGAAAAAAGTCAGAACAGGGCAAATTTCAAATGTTCATATCAGAGTCCACTGGAATTTCTTGACAAGAGCTTCCAAAACCATCCCTGTATGGCTTCCTCATAGCTGTTGGAGTGGCTAGAATCAGTGTCAGTTCTCGCTAAGGCTTCTAGATGGGGGGAGAAAACAAATTTATCCATCCTCTTAGAACAATAGCAGGTTGTCTCCTGTAGCTACAGGTGAGCACTACAGTACTGGAGACCAAGATTTGAAGTCTTACATCTGAGCAGCACTTTCTGATTCAGAACAAAATCATCAATGAGAGATAATTGTCTAACTTTTTGTATGGACTTAAGCCTAATGTCTGGGAAGTGTAATCCCTTGAACTCCTAAAGAAATATACTGATCACTTTACTCTTTGGTTATACTTTCCTTTTGGGTATTTAAGACCATGAAGTTGGCCCAAATAAATCAATTTATATTTACACTGAAGGTCGTTTGAGGATCTGTTCCTCAGAGGACACATGGGCTTGGGAGGAGCCCCTGGCTCCTTTCTTTTACCAGTTCCATCTATGTGAAGATAAGACCAAGGCTGGCTTTACTTGGAAGCATAGAGGAAATGTTTTCTCTGTGTTGACCCTCCTCTTGTAGACTGGACCCTGGTTCAAGTCCATCTCGTGGGGTCTCCATGGCCTCCCTGAACAAGAGGACAGGTGACTCACCACAGTTACAGGACATTTTGAGAGATGTTCCATACTCCCCTGGAACTTAGTCGACCTTGGAGGGCAAGGGGCAAAAGTCCCTTTAAGTCCCTCTGACCAGATTAGTACAGGCCTCAAAGTATGGCTGTTAGACATCCAATAAGGTTAGTTCCACCAGTCTAGTACTTTTAATTACCATGTGGTATGTAGATAAAGCTTGGGTGAAAAACCAAATGCTCTCAGATAAACTTTGACTAAATATATATTTTGTTCCTTAAACTAGTTGACTAAACTATGACCTTAGAAATTTTAAGATTATGTATATATTATTTATGTCTCATCCTTTATATATCATAATGAACTGTTTGTACCTACTTATTTATTTTTGTGATACTGGGGATTGAATCTAGCACATGCTAGGCAATATCGCCAAGCTGTATTCCCAGTCATTTTTTTTTTTTTTAAAAAAACAAACCCCAACTTTTATTTTAAGATGGGTTGTGTTAAGTTGACCTGGTAGGTCTGGATTTGATGATCCTCCTACCTCAGCTTCCTGAATAGCTGGGATTAGAGATGTGCACCAATAGACCCAGACACAATTGGTCTGATAATCTCTGTTTTTTTCATTGAAATGTTTAGTCCATATGTATTTAATGCAATTATTGATATGGTTAGGTATAGATCTATTGGCTTGCTTTTTGTCTTCTATTTATCTCATGTTTAAAACATCTTCTTAGTTCCTCATTGTCCGCTTTCTAAGTGGGGCAATCTACTATTTAGTGTTCTTTGCTACTGTTTTTGCTTTGATTTCTTAGCTTGAATCCCCCTCTTAGTGTCTTTTCTGGAGCTTATGCTATCCTGTGACAGTACAATGTGTGCTCCTATGTGCTCATTTCTGTTTGAGAACTTCTCTCATGCTTATCACTATCAATCCCAACAAACGCAGATGTACTGAGTAGGTAGTATGTATAGGGATGAGGCTAGGTATTAGAAATATGGCTGTTAACGGGACAGACATGAAGCTCATAGTCTGTTTGAGTAAAAGGAAACCTTTTCCAGCAAAAGAAAAGTGTGACCTGAGCCTCAGAGTCTGAACAGGAATTGGCCATGTGAAGAAGGGACCAGATTGTTCCAGGTTGTGGCAGTGGTGAGCACAAAGACCCAGAGCAGAGGGAGGAATTGGCACTGCATTCAGGGCACGTTAAGACCTTTAGTCTGACTGCAGTGGAATGCCTGTAGAGTGTGGAGGGTGGCTGGGTGCATACTAGTAACCAGTTTAGCAACTTTGGAGATGTGGAGCTGAGTTTGTGGTATTTAGGTCATTAATATTCATTACCGGAATGAAGAGATTTTGAGCAGATCTCCTGCACATAAAATACATGCCTCCTACATCTAACTACATCCTCCCACTTGGGAGGATTTTTTTCTCTTGCAATAAAGGAGTTTTTATCTTCAAATTTTGTTGTAAGGAAAAAAAAATCACATTCCAGGTCATTGGAGAAAGGAGGGAGCCTCAGTTTTGCTGTGTCTGGACCACCACAGGTGGTCCCTCCCTCTCTGTCCTTTCCAGTATAGTGAGGAATTTGTAAGAGAGTCCATCTGAGGACACCTCCAGCTCAGCCGTGCCATGGTTTATTAGCCATTAACACCTTGATGGAAATTGCTTTAATGGATGTTTGAGCTCCGTGGATATGTAACAGTATGAATATGGACTCTGTTTACACGGGCAGAAAATAGTTCAACTTAGCTTAGCAAAACAGGAGAATTTATTTCTAGGATCTGGGGAGAGGGATGTCATAGCACCTATGGCCAGCACAGAACTAAGACCTTGGATAAGAAGAATCTGCTGCCGGGTCCTCCATGAAAGGGGAGGCTGGTCTGCAGACCAGACAGACACAAAATGCATTGTCTCCACCTGGGTTATGGCTTTTTATTGGGGGCATTGGCCCCACGAGTGGAGGAAACGTGGGCTTGTCTAGATGTGACCGTCCCGAGGACTAGTCTTGACGTTCTTCCCTCACTGGGTGTGCGGGTGGAGGGGATGGGGATACACGCACTTCTGGAAGAGTTAGGGGGTATATCTATGACAAAACCCACTCATACTAAGAAACAAGCCCATTTTTTCTGGGACCTTTTTCTTGAGCTGAGAGTCACCCTTGCTCATGGGTTGGCCCCCAATAAAATCTCCCAGTAGGATTGGTGACTTCCAGCCAATGCAACATGGAAAACAGAAGACAAACAAAATGTGTTTACTCAAAAGGAGGTATCAGAGTAGACGTAAGGACTGTTGCAGGGCTCTGGCCACAGTCCCCCCTAAACATTAAGGCTAATTAGTGAAATGGGATCTGAGGGCTCAAAGCAAGAGAAGAGGTCTGGTTGCAACAGCGGCTTTTAACTTTACTCAGGTGGTCCTAATTTCTCAGTGAGACTTCTCATCTTTCTTCATATAGTGAAAGTGTCTGAAGCCCAAGTGTCTAGGGCCCCACAGTGCCGTCAGGATGGTGGGTGAAGGCCCCTACCTTATCTCAGACCTGGAGCAGCGAGGCCAGCGGAGACCCTTTTCAGAGAGATATGATCCAAGCCTGAAAACCATGATCCCAGTTCGACCCAGTGCAAGGTAACAGAGGAGGATTGAAGGTGGGCGGGGCGGGATCCCCAGGGGTGGTTCCTAGGTCCTCAGGAGATGGTGCATTGTTCCCCAAGCGCTGCTCTGCATGTGTCCTTCTATTCATCTAGCCACCCATAGATCCATTTGTTGATCACTACCTTCTCACTTCCTCCACTCGGTGAGAAGACAGCAGCTACAGCTGCAGGAGCTTTTCCTGGGACTGTCCAAGCATTTTACAAACATTTGTAGGTTACAAACATTTCATTCACTTTGTGTGTGTGTGTGTGTGCTTGCCACTACATCTAGCTTCTCCACTCTTCACAACCATCCTAGAGGTACTGTCATTCTCTTTATGTGATGGGAACGACACAGAAACAGAGAGGCTAAATAATTTGCCCGAAGTTCAGCAGTAACCTTTCCTCTTAAACAAACTGCCTTACCATTTCTTGGCTTCAAGTGATGCCTACTTACTCAGTATACAGTTTTCTGGGTGACACATAAAAGAAAGCAACCCAGGCTGAGATGGTTTGACTCAGGCATTTCTGCTTAGCAAGGTGGCTGTGCCAATGGTCGACTGATGCAATGGCGGTAACTGGGCCTTGTGGTCAGTCTCCACATGCCTCCAGCATGCTAGCTTCATACCCTAGGCTTCCAGGAGAAGGAGTGGATGCAGGAAGGGTGTTTTGAGACTCAGGCTCACAGAGGCACGTTGCTTTTGCTGCATTCTACCTCCAGGGAAGCTGCAGGGCAGCTCAGATTCATGGTGTCAGGAAATAGATTCTATGTCTTGCTGGAATGAGTTGCAAGGTCACATTCCAAGGTGCAGGAATACAGAGACAGAGAATGGACCACTCTTTAACTCCAGGATAGGAACTCGGGCAGTCTGACTTTCAAGCTCATGTATTCAACATTGCAGTATATTATTATTATATATTAACATCATAGAACCACAATGTTACAGAATTCTGCCTTTTCTGAGCCTTTTCTGAGCACCAAAAGAGCCATGTGGCTTGTTGTCTGGGGAACAGAAGGCCGAGTGGCATCTTTGTTGTGCAGTGACACTACCATGTCCTCTCCTAGCATCTCTGGATAGATAATATGCACATTCGAGTCCTGTGTAGTGAAAGGTGAAGGCGGAAAGGCCAAGGCAAAGGACACTGCTCTTAGGAGAGCCCTAACTACCCAGCATTTTAGCTCAGCTTACCATTGCTTTGTGTAAAGGCCATGGCAAGCAGTGCTTCTGAAAATGACAGAAGCCTGGAGACAGCCAGGAAGCTCTCTGAGGTCCTGTTCCATCACTCAGGGCAAGAACTCTACCTTCTCTGTGCCTTGGTGTTTCTGTCTATGAAATGGGACCAGAATGCTGCCCTCCTGCCTATCTGTCGAGTTGTTGCAGGAACTGCATGAAGCAATGAATGGACTTTGTTGTAAAAAACCACCTTTTAGGAAATTTTTGCTGTGTGCCAGCTACATGGTACCTTGCTAATATTGTCTAACTTTGGGTCCTCTCAGAAGCCCCAGTCAAGAGCTTGGATATAGGCAGCTTATTTGGGAGGTGATCCTGGGAAGTGTTTATAGGAGAGATTTAGGGAAAATGAGGGGAAAAGGTAATGGGGTATGTCCCTGCTGTGGGCAAGGGGGATAGACTTTACTACATCTTCCTGAGAAACAGCCATTTTTCCACCCAAAGGATGCGAGGTGGTGCATCCCTCCATGGCTCTCATGCTCCAGTAGTCAAGTTTTCCCCAGGGGGCGTTAACCCTTGTGGTTCTGGGCTGCACTTATGCTCCTGAGAAGTCCTGAATGGTATAAAGAGGTGTAGTCCCATTGAGATGGGACTCTGCCCACATGAGCTTGCATGAAACCGTCCTCTGTACTGAGCTTCATGCAAGGGCATCTTTATCGCATCTGCTACGAATACAAAGCTGTTCACTATGGACTATGATAAACACTCAGTGACGGGTAGGTGACACTCTGTGTCTTTGGCTTTTATTAGATGATTTATTTCTCAAGGGCAAAGCCATGAATCTCTTTATTGCCTGCCTTCCTTCCTTCCTTCCTTCCTTCCTTCCTTCCTCTTTCCTTCCTCCTTCCGTCCTTCCTTCCGTCTCTCTTTCTTTCTTTCTCTTTTTCTTCTCTTTCTTCCTCTCTCTCCCCTCTTTCCTTCCTCCTTCCGTCCTTCCTTCCGTCTCTCTTTCTTTCTTTCTCTTTTTCTTCTCTTTCTTCCTCTCTCTCCCCTCTTTCCTTCCTCCTTCCGTCCTTCCTTCCGTCTCTCTTTCTTTCTTTCTCTTTTTCTTCTCTTTCTTCCTCTCTCTCCCCTCTTTCCTTCCTCCTTCCGTCCTTCCTTCCGTCTCTCTTTCTTTCTTTCTCTTTTTCTTCTCTTTCTTCCTCTCTCTCCCCTCTTTCCTTCCTCCTTCCGTCCTTCCTTCCGTCTCTCTTTCTTTCTTTCTCTTTTTCTTCTCTTTCTTCCTCTCTCTCCCCTCTTTCCTTCCTCCTTCCGTCCTTCCTTCCGTCTCTCTTTCTTTCTTTCTCTTTTTCTTCTCTTTCTTCCTCTCTCTCCCCTCTTTCCTTCCTCCTTCCGTCCTTCCTTCCGTCTCTCTTTCTTTCTTTCTCTTTTTCTTCTCTTTCTTCCTCTCTCTCCCCTCTTTCCTTCCTCCTTCCGTCCTTCCTTCCGTCTCTCTTTCTTTCTTTCTCTTTTTCTTCTCTTTCTTCCTCTCTCTCCCCTCTTTCCTTCCTCCTTCCGTCCTTCCTTCCGTCTCTCTTTCTTTCTTTCTCTTTTTCTTCTCTTTCTTCCTCTCTCTCCCCTCTTTCCTTCCTCCTTCCGTCCTTCCTTCCGTCTCTCTTTCTTTCTTTCTCTTTTTCTTCTCTTTCTTCCTCTCTCTCCCCTCTTTCCTTCCTCCTTCCGTCCTTCCTTCCGTCTCTCTTTCTTTCTTTCTCTTTTTCTTCTCTTTCTTCCTCTCTCTCCCCTCTTTCCTTCCTCCTTCCGTCCTTCCTTCCGTCTCTCTTTCTTTCTTTCTTTCTTTCTTTCTTTCCTCCCTCCTTCCTTCCTCCTTCCTTCCTTCCTTCCTTCCTTCCTTCCTTCCTTCCTTCTTACCTCACCACTTTTTCCTCCTCTTTCTCTTTCTTTCTTTCCCTTCCCCTTTATTTCTTTATCTTCCTCTTTTGTCTGGCACTAATACTTGTGCAGCACTTGATTTGTGTGAATCTGCTCTCGTGCTACCTACAGGCTTGCCTCCAGCTCCTGCCCCCTTGCAGTGTCTCACCCTACTATAACATGCTGTGTTCTGAATCTTCCTTTTCTCCATAGAAGAAAATTCACGCATTTGACCACTCTGATGGTGTTGCTAAAATTCCTTCACAGGGGGCTGGTGTAAACAATGTTCTTCCTCTCCTCCCTTGGTCCCAATGGCAAACCAAGGTACGATTCCACCAGAGTGCACTCTGGGAAGCCAGTGAGTTTAATGGGTGAGAGGTTACTTACAGGAGTGTGCGTGCTCTCCACCAAAGGCTGTACCAGAAACTCTTCACCCAAACATGGATGGTGGGTTCCTCATAGCCACATGTAATGGTGAGAGAGCCCCCCTCCTAGTGTTTCCCAGCCTATGTACTCTAGTCCCTCTCCAGGTCACAAGCGATTAGGACTGAATCCTAATCACAACTTGGGAGGTATGGTTGCACGCTCAGACTAGGGTCCCTGGCTCTCTCTGCCAGTCCTTCTATGCAAGGAGGGGGGCATGAACAATCCACAAGCCCAGCTATGACCATCTTAGGCAAGCAGCAGGTATAGCTGAGCTCAGGAAGATGGCATCTGTCTGTTAGAGGATTGTCCTATAAACAGATAGCCAAGTAATGGGCCTCAGTTTCCCTATGTGTTAAATACAGCAGGTGCCCTCTCTCTCATGAGACTGAAATGCTGGGAAATGTTCAACAGCCTCTTCATGGGAAACATTCCCAGGCTTATAGCATTTATCAGTATTTATTCATTTTTTTATTAGCAATTTCACATATAGATTTTAACCATACTCACCCCACATACTTATCAATTTTTCTCATGTGAGTACCATACTATGGCCAAGTTCAAGCTCCCAATATGACATCACTGAATATGAAGCTGGAAAGATGTTCAGTATGTCAACATTCCAGGCATTTCCACCACAAGGACAGTGGACACGAAGTCCTACAAGAACGGATAGAGTAGCATAAGTGCTTGGTTTGGAGGCACATTAGCAAAGTGGGGATGATACAGAGCGGAGTCAAGGGTGACACGCAAATTCATGCCGCACTCTGCGTTTTTAAAAATACAATCTAAGGGGCTAGACAGATGGCTCAGCAGTTAAGAGCAATGAACTGCAGAGGACCTGGGTTCGATTCCCACCACCCACATGGGAGTTAAGAAGTGTCGGTAACTTTAGTTCTAATCCAGCACCTTCTTCTGACCTCCATGGCATTGCACGACACGGGTGCACTTACATATATGCAGGCAATACACTCCTACACATAAAATAAAAATAATAAATTGTATTTAAAAAAATCTAGCCTAATAAAAGTATTATAAATTATAACCAAGAAATAGTAAAATAATTAGGAAATGGTAAGTTTTGAGTATGATTATCTTTGATTTTGGAATACTTTATTTAAACATATGTAACTCAATTTCGAATATTGGCTGTGTTTAACAATTGGCTTGCAAAATTCCTGAAAATTTAACCATCTGCTGTCAGGAGCTGGGATAAGCTGGCCTGAGAACCACTGCTCAAAGGGTTAATGAATGCAAGTCCCAGGTTTCACACATGGCTGTGATTATTACTGTGATTATAAATTCAAACCAGGGCATCAGGGCAGTGAGCCCAACACCCAGGAACCTGAGAATGACATTTGCTGTAGGTTGGCACCCAACCCGGTGGATGATGCTGGGCTACTCTCCTTTGCGACGTTTTCCTGGCTCACACCTATGATGATTCAAAGTTACAAGCACACACTGACTGTGGATACCCTGCCCCCACCATCGCCATATGACTCATCTGACATCAACTCCAAAAGGTTGGCTTGGATCACCCGGGGAGTGGAACCCACCCTTAGCAAGGGGTCCTGTGAGCCCTTCTGGTGCCTCTGTTTCCCCTGTGATACTTCTGGGGGCTGCTGACCCTTCTCAGTGGCTGCTCACTGAGACTCAGTTGGAATGCCTGTACTTCTTGGTCCAATCTCTGGGAAAGGTAAGGACTGGGTAGAGAGCGTGGAGAGAGGGGTCTGGGGAAGCTATAGTCTGAGGCCGGGGACTGCTCAGCCCATGTGCAGGAGCACATGTGGACAGGAGGCTGGGAATGCACTTGACTCTGCTGGTTGGGTGACACCTGGGATGCTGCATGAGGCCCTTAGGTTTCATTTCCATCTTTACTTTAAAAAGCATCATTGTATTTTGCAAACTGCCTATATTTGCCAATTGTAAAAATGTGTCATTGGTCCCAACTAATTCATGTTAATTGCAGTATAACAGTATCTAAGCAGTGGAAGTAACCTCATCATGCATGTTTCTGTGCCCCTCACCAGAGGCAGGCACCATTAAGCATCCTCAGCTTTACATGCCACAGACCTGCTACACGGCCTTCCTTTCGGATCTTTGAAATGCATAGCCCCCTTTGTTTTCTTGAGACGGGGGTCTTGCTATATTGCCTAGTTTGGCCTAATCTTCCTGCCTCAGCCTTCCAGGAACTGAGATTACAGGAATGGGTCACCATGCCTGGGACTTCTTTGCTCAGAGAAGACTTTCCTCTTGACTTCTCAGTTGCCTCTGTCTTCTTATGATAGTGGATATTACAGCTAGGAGGCAGAGGAAGCAAAGATATGGGGTGTCCCAGTGCAGATATTCAGGACAGCTTTGGTCCAGGCATTGCCTCCTGCCCCTCCGGTGTTCTTCCTGCCCCAAGGAAGAAGAAAGAGAAGGAATGATGCTTGCCCAAATGCACCACTGACTGGAACCTGCACCTTTGCGAGGGTTTGCCCACCAAAGCAGCTCCAGACTGTGGGTGACACGGAACGTCTGCCCCTTCCCCTTCGTTTTCTTTCACTGCAGATTTCAGGTACTTTGGAATGAAGAACTACAAAGGGTAGGGCCTGAGAGGGCATCTCTGGGCCGCGTGGTTTGGAAATTCCAGAGGACTCGTGTTCTGATGGACGTCGTGGCTAACATCCTCTGCGTCGTCATGGCAGCCTTAGGGCCGGTGAGTGGGGCTGGCTCTTTTGCATTGTCACTAAGGTTCCCAGCTGGGCAAAGCATGTCATTAGTCACTTTCTCCACGAGCTGGTGGGTTTAGTACATTGTCTTTGTCTTTGTGTTCCTTGGGGGCAAATTTTTATAAAGCTGATCCTTGTCAAGCACAGCAGCCACCACTGAAATTAAAAAGTTTGCCTCATAAAGTCAGCTTGCTGTTAACTGAAGCCTCCTGTGAGAACCTCTACTCCAGTGGCCTTCCCTTCTATTTTACAGACAGTTCTCATTCACCAAATCCTCCAGCACATTACCAGCATCTCCTCTGGACATGTCGGGGTTGGCATCATCCTGTGTGTGGCCCTTTTTTCCACTGAGTTCACCAAAGCCCTCTTTTGGGCCCTTGCCTGGGCCATAAATTACCGCACCGCAATCCGGTTGAAGGTGGCCCTCTCCACACTGGTTTTTGAAAACCTGCTATCCTTCAAGACATTGACTCACATCTCTGCAGGCGAGGTAAGCTGGTCTAGAAGGAGTCTAGGCTTAGAAAATCAATCCCGTTTTTGTGACTGCGTGGGATGTACTTCCTCGATGGCGTGCCTGCCTCCCTTTAGCTTGTTTTTTTTTCTGCGGGTTGCTTTGCTTCTCCATGCTAGGTGAGGTGAGGACACAGGAGGTCAAAATGTGGGAAGGATTCAGAGAGAGGAGGGCTCCCATCTGAGCTGCAGAATCTGAAAAGTTGGTACAGGATTGGGAGCGATATCCAACCCCTTTGATTACCAAGGAGGACACTGAGATGGTGCAGAGCATACTATAGATATTTAACAAAACCGATGGACAAGCCGGGTGTAGTACATACCTGTAATCCTACTATGCAGGAGATGGAGGCAGGTGAACCAGGAAGTTAGACCAGCCTGGACTACATAGTGAGACTGTGTTCCCCTTACTCTCACCAAAGTTGTATAGGATTTGGTATTCCAAAACTATGGTAAAAACCATGCCCACTATACCTCAGAGTTGACATTTTCTTAAGCCCCTTAGTCTTTAGTGATAAAACCTTTGCCGTTTGTTCAAGAAAAATTCCCCAGTCAAGGGAACCCTACATGGTATGACATAAAAGGACTTACCTCTCTTTTACAGTTGCTCTTTCAGTATATTCAAAACACCTTACATCAACTACAAGCAGATTCTGCAGGTGACAAAACAAGGACTGGCGCTTAGTTGGTAGAGTGCTTGCCTAGGATGCACAGAGGCCTTGGATTCTATCCCAGTACCACATAAACCAGGGGCAGTGGAGGCAGAAGGTTCAGAAGTTCAAGGTCATCCTTAGCTACATAGAGGATCTGAGGCTATCCTGGGATACACAAGATCTTGTGTTTTAAAAAAAAAGATGACTGGATTGAACAAAGTGAATTTATTTCACTCTATTTAAAGAATTTGGAAGAGGGTAATCCAGGACTTGGGGTGTGCGGCTTTGAGAGCCTCCTTTTCCTTCTTGGGGTGTGCGGCTTTGAGAGCCTTTTCTTTCTTCATCGTTGTTCTAGTACATGTCTCTCCTAGTGACTCAGGACAGAGAGTAGAGGTCTAGCCACATCAACCCAGGTTCAGGTGGTCATTAGGAGAAAGGAGAGAAAAACAATGTGCCTTCCAAGGGTAGAGCTAGCTCTCTTTAGGAATTCTTCCCCATGTCCCATTCTGCACTTAGGCTCATGATCCATCACAGTCACATGGGCACAGCCTTTCCACAAAAGAGGCCTAGAGATCCCTCCACCTCCTCCCCTCTCCCTCATTTCTCTCTCCTTTTCCTTCTTGGATGATTGGAGACAGGGTCTCACTGTGGAGCCCAGGCTGGCCTGGAACTCAAGATCCTCTTGCTGTAGCCTCCCAGGTGCTGGGATTATAGGCATGTATCATCATGTCCAGTAGATAAATAACCTCTTAGTTGGGCATGCTGCTGTCTTAATAAAACAGAGCTGTGTTAATAAAGGACAGGATAGACACAGGGCCCCCAGCTAGTACTGCCTCTTTTGGGGACTTTTCTTCTTTGGGATTCTTAGTTCCAAGAAACTGGTCCTCCAAAGTTATGCCAGTATGAGACCACACAACTCGTATTGTCCCCAAGGTGCCCTATCCCCTACCCTCCCATCTCCTCACCCCCTGTCCCCACAACTCCTCACTCCTGGCCAATTGGAAAGCTTTTGAAAGAGTCCTAAGCTTGAATCCATGTGCTTTTTTCTAGGTGCTCAATATACTATCAAGTGATAGCTATTCCCTCTTTGAAGCTGCCTTGTTTTGTCCCTTGCCAGCCACTGTCCCCATCCTAATGGTCGTTTGTGCAGTGTACGCCTTTTTCATTCTGGGGTCCACAGCTCTTGTTGGGATATCTGTGTATATCGTGTTCATTCCAATCCAGGTAATGCAGGGATGTGTGATTGGAGCTGCTTGACATTTGCATTTGGCACACACATTTTCCTCAGGTTCAGCAGAGGCCTTTGTTTCTGGGACATGCACCCCAAACCTGTACCTGTCTATGCTCACAGGTGTGCTGCCTTCTGCTGGCCCAGTGCCGTTTCCTAAGAACTTGAATTTGAGTGCCTTCAGGGAGGGGGGGATTCTTGCACAGTTTGTCAAAGCCCCCATGCCGACCTTGCATCCTGGCACTTTATATATTACTGCTAGATCCCTAGTGGCTTCCCCAGGCCAGGTAAGCTGGCACAACTCAAAGGAAGGACTGGACTGAGGATCTCAGCCAAGTCCCCTTAGAACTTTGTCTGGTACTTATGTTCTGATCCCTGAATTTTTAGGCCAACTGCAACTCAGCAGTTCTCCCTGAACACAGTGCTTGTGCCTCGATTTCAGATGTTTATGGCCAAACTCAATTCAGCTTTCCGAAGATCAGCAATTTCAGTAACAGACAAGCGAGTTCAGACAATGAATGAGTTTCTGACCTGCATCAAGCTGATTAAAATGTACGCCTGGGAGAAAACTTTTACAAACACCATTCACGGTAGGATGAACAGCTTCGAAAACCCCTTACAAGGGCAGAATGTATCCTTCTAGGGGTCCTGAAGGGTGCAGGGCCAGGTAGTACAGAAGGGAGCTGAGGGTTCCAAAACCCCTAAGGTACTCTAAAGGTCAAAGGATTTTTCCAAGGACCGTAGTGATTTTGTAACAAACCTAGGCATCTGTTCCGATGAACCCAAGGGTGAGTGACATATGGTTTGGTCTTCGTTAGGGCACAGGGAGTCTGGTGCTGGCCAGTTACCCTTTACAAAAATAATCCACAAACATATTGGCGCAGTAGAGGAGCTGTCTCAGACTATCTCATTGTCTTAGGAAAATGTTTACAGCCTGCACCCCCGACCCCGATGCACTGCAGATATATCCTCCTTGCCTGGTGCATTGATTCAGCATCACTCCTTGAGTAGATATGAGGATGGATTTGCAGTTTTTAAAAGATGATATTAAAACTATTTCAATAAATCTAAATGCAAATCTTAATTTTAGGGATAGTTACATAATTGTTGACATGGCTGCAGGTGGCCAGCCAATCAGTGACCTGAGTCACTGTTAAAGTCAGCTCTCAGGGGGCTGGAGAGATGGCTCAGTGATTAAGAGCACTGGCTGTTCTTGCAGAGGACCCGGGTTCAGTTCCCTAGTACGCACATGGTGACCAACAACCATCTGTAATTCCAGTTCCAAGGGAACCTGACACCCTCTTCTGACCTCCACAGGTATTACATGACACGGGTGCACTTACACACATGCTGGCAGTACACTCATACACATAAAAAAAAAAAAATCAGCTCTCACTATCTGTCATCGTACCTTTGCATAGGCATGCAATTGCACTGAAGTTTTGTGTCTGGAACTGGCTCTACAGAGCCCACTTCTACCAGTGTGGTGGTGCAGGTCTGTAATTTCAGTTCTCAGGAGACTGAGGCAGGATGATTGCACCTTCTCTGGAGGCTTGGGCTACACAGTAAGACCCTGTGTTCAAAAAAAAAAAAAAAAAAATCAAAGCAAAGCACAAACAAAGAAAAAGAGGACAAAACCTGCTCCTCCATTAACTGAAGGAAATGCCCTACCTGGGACATCTGCAGCCCAGGACTTCACTGAGCACTCAGAAACATGCCTTACAGCCTGAACTCACTTCAATATGATTGAATTGAACTGAATTCTAATTCCATTTGACTTAATTCAACTTAACCCAACTCAATGTAACTCAAGTAAGTTGAATGCAGTGACTACATATCAAACTCCTACTAACTGTAGACCGTGGGAGCTACCCAAGTGGCTATGAAAAGGGTTTCTACTTCTAAGGTTAAGGGAGGACTCTGGAGCTAAGCTCAAAAACAGCCCTGTTTGTTGGCCCCAGAAATACTGGGAACCCATCTGCTGCTCCCCAGTACAAGCCAGTCTCCTCTGCAAGACTACATAGATCAAAAAGCAACCCTGCTTTCCCCTCCCAGCTGCCACTCAATGGTGCCCCTGAGTGACCTTTTAAAAGTATTGGTTGGATGCTGCTTCTTCCCTGTGTTTTGAATGAAATTCAGACTCCTCCATCTGGCTCATTAGGTACATGGTGTGACCTCTGTGACCTCATCACATTGTACTACAACCTTTTGCTGACTCTGCTGTAGCTATGAGAACCTTCTGTTTATTTCTACAGCAACATCCCCAAGCTCCTTCATGCTGCAGGATCCTTGCACTTGCTAAATGATCATGGCCTTGACCTAGGGTCTCTTCCCAGAGGCCACCCAGACCCATGTTCCAAACATGTCCATGCCCTACCAGTGTGCTTATCACTGTGCTCTGGCCATTTCTTTTTGATCACCTCACAAAGTTCACAATTACCTTATTGAATTGTTATT
This sequence comes from Nannospalax galili, assembly GCF_000622305.1. NCBI lineage: Eukaryota > Metazoa > Chordata > Mammalia > Rodentia > Spalacidae > Nannospalax > Nannospalax galili. The sequence goes on from NW_008358988.1 coordinate 1,382,554, forward strand.
ATTCTTTATCTCTTTGGCAACAGTGCCTTGTATATTATATAGGCTAGGTAGCCTGGGACCAGCCATGAAACCCAGGTGGCAGCCAAGTAAAAATTCTTTTGTCTCAGTCTCCCAGAAGGCATTCATTTGTGTTTTTCTTTATTACCTGTCTTCCCCACTGGAAGAGAGCTGAGGCCCTGTTTACTCTGTGTTTCCCAGCATCACACACGGAACTTGTCACATAGCAGACATCAGCTTAAACTCCTGGATGAGTGAATACACATTCTGTAAAGTAAAATAGGGAGAGTGCCACAAAAGAGCTGAGAGAAGCTAAGGAGTGGGGGCTGATGGGGAAACACCCCTGATAGGAGCAAAGGTATAGAGATAGAGAATTGGGGTGTACTGTGGATTCTTGAGCCAAAGGGCACATGGATGGTAGAGCTGAGAATCTGGCATGGTCCCTTAAAAGAAAATGGCTCACCCTGTTGAGAGTGTCCTGTTCTGTCCAGAGGACACCATTCTGGCCTCTGTTATAGTGCTAAGAAGGACCTAGTGAGGCAGTGTGGGACATGTCTGCAGAGCACCTGGCACATAAGTGCTTAGTAAGAACAGCTGTACTGCCTTGGTGGCCTGAATTTCATTTGTGGGCAGTGCAGAGTCCTGGGCACTCAACACATAGGGTAGCAGGACTTGAAAGTGGCCAATCTGTGGCAGTGCTGCTGAGCACCTAATGCCGCTAAGATGTGCCCCAGGGTTTTGATACTTTCCATTTCAGCCTCATTTGGAGGAGGGTCAGGTAGGGGTAATACATGTCTTTTGTTTTTTTGCTTGCTTGCTTGCTTGCTTGCATGTGTGTGTGTGTGTGTGTGTGTGTGTGTGTTGTGTGAGTGCTTCCTTGCACATGTGTGAGTGCATGTATGTGTGTATGTGCATGCATGTGGAGACCTGATTTTGACATCCAGTGTCTTCCTTGATCACTCTCCACTTAATTCACTGAGGCAGGGTCTCTCATTGAACCTGCAGCCCACAGATTCCACCTATTCTCATTAGCCAGTTTGGCCTGGAGATTCCTTGGCTCTGCATCCTGAATTCTGATATTACAGGCAGTGGTTGACACCATCTGCCTAGCTTTTATCTGGGTCCTGGGGATCTGAACTCTAGTCCTCATGCTTGTATGCAAGTACTTTACCTGGCGAGCCATCTCCTCAGCCCAGGAGTAACACATTTCTTTTTTTCCTCCCTTTACACAATTCAAAAAAAATTTAAAATTGAATTTTTATGTATTTCATACAGAAAATCATCTTTGTGACCCTTCCTCTTTGGCCCCCTCCTCCCACTGGAGCTCATACATTCTGTCATTTGTGTTAAGCCCTATCATGTAAAGTTAGTATCCCCAGATGTCCCTCAGTGCAAGTTCATCCACTGGGATTTAGTCAGCCTGTCTAGGGTCCCTCCCTTTAACATCAGCTCTTTCTCACCCAGCAGTAATCGGCTGCCAATAATTCTTTGACTAAGATTGGGACATGCTCTTCATTTCCACAGTTCTGTGCTGGGTTTGTCTGCTTGAGTTTCCATGGGTCTCATGCATGCTGACACCATTGCTGTGGGTTCATATGAGAAGGGTTCCAGGTGCCTGTAGGACTATTTCCATATGATCATGCACCTCCTCCTTTGGCTCTTAAAATCTTTTTACCCCCTCTTCTGAGTCCTGGGTGGGTGGATTTTAATATAGGGGTCCTGTCCAAGGACCCACACTCTGCAGACTCTGTGTTTTGGCATTCCTGGCCCTCTGTTAGTAGTGCATTCCCTAATGTTAGTGTCTGACATGCAAAATAAGACCACCTCCAACTCTTTTCTGTTTCAAAGATATAAGAAAGAGGGAAAGAAAATTACTGGAAAAAGCTGGATATGTCCAAAGTGGAAACTCAGCCCTGGCTCCCATTGTGTCCACTATAGCTATCGTGTCAACGTTTACCTGCCATATCGTCCTGAAACGCAAACTCACTGCCCCTGTGGTAAGAGCTGTCTCTAGACCAGTCTACTTTTGCACCCTACCCTTGGCAAGGCCCAGGTGAGAAACCCTTTTCACCTTTGTTGAGCCTGGCATAAGAACTCCAAGTTACAATATGCCAAATGTTGCCAGGATATGACCTCAATTTTTATTTAATTCATTAATTAAACTTATCTTGCCATGCTGGGGTTTGAGCTTAGGGTTTTTCACATGCTAGGCAAGCACTGTACCCGAGTTACACCTGAGTGCAGGAGAAACCTGCTCACTATTCTTACCCTGTGTGTGCAGGGGTGGGGTAGCTGCTAACACTGAAGCACAATTTTGGGGAGAGCAATGAAACTCAGAGCACTTGGCTGTTTTTCTTCTTATGGTGTATGCTACAATTTGGAAAGTTTGAGACTGCAGGAGAAATGAAAGGGATCAGAACTAGGGCTGGGGCCAGGCTTCCCCCTAGCTTGGGAGCCAATTCTGCCTCTCCTACTTCCTACCTCTGATTTGTGACAAATCATTGCATTCTGGGCCTTGGTTTTATTACCAGGAAACAGCCTGGTAATAGTTCCTGTCAGTGTAGTTGGGAGGAAGGGATGAGTTATTTTGCATAAAGCCGGTGGAATCATCCCTGGCCTTCACATGCTTGTGTTGCCTGCTTCCCACCCAGGCCAGGCAGGTGTCGGCTCAAGCCTCTGAGGGGGTATTGGGATGAATGTAAGATATATATATTTAAACAAGGGATCTGAGTATTCAAAGGTAAAGAAACGCTGAGCTAGAGGGAAAATGGCTGGTGGCTTAAATGAAGAAAAAAATCCAGCTAAGATATTAAACCAAGTGCCTGAAGGACAAGTAGTTGGAGGAAAGTCAGCAAAAGCAAGGGAGGAAAGGTGGGGGGCGAGAACGGAGAGGGGAGAAGCAGTGTAGTGCAGTGTAGTGAAGCTCACAGAGGAAGCATCGCACCCCACATTAGGGGTCTCGGAGGGAGAGGGCAGTACTGCTGAGAAACAGAATGCTCCTTCTGGGTCATCTTCTGTTAATCCCATTAACATCTGCATTATTTTTGGGTGTGGGGGGAGCTTTCCTTTCTTAGGATCTCCAACAGTGCCCACTTGCACTCACTGTAAGGTTTAAAACCCAGTCATGAACCCAAAATCAGAATGAATGTCAATATCTTTTTTTTTTGGTCTTTTTGAAGCAGGGTCTCCCTGTGGCCCCAGATGTATTGGAACTCACAATGTAGACCAGGCTGGTCTTGAACTCACAGAGATCCTCCTGCCTCTGGCTCCCAAGTGCTTGGACTACAGGTGTGTGCCATCATGCCTGGTGAATGTCAATATCTTGCCTAGGCAGAACACTGACAGTTATTGTGACTGATTTTGATGGTCACAAACAATTTTTTTTTTCTCCAGCACTAGCTTACCAAACCAATCGAGTTGAAACCAAATGAGGTCATATTTTCTGATACGGTAGTTTAGAAGAAAGCTAGACTGAAACCAAGTCCCCTGAAAACAGCATTCTTCTGTCTCCAGGGTCAGAATCCCTTGGTACCTTCTTCTGTGAAGGCATTGGCAGCCAAGGTTGGCCCCCAGGAGCTTGGTACCTTTAGGTGGCCTGAATGCTTTGCCAATCATGACCTATGTTTCTTGAGCCAAGATAGTACTTTTGGTCCTGAGAGAGTCAAGTTCTCTTTAGGGGTGTATTTAGGAACATCTTTCATTATCTTATTAACAAAATAATCAAAATTAGTTGAAGCTTGAGACCTGTCCATGGTCCTGGTCAGCAGCAAGCAGCGTCACTCAGGATTTGCTGGAGGAAGTTGTGTTTTAACTGCCCACTGGTTAGAACTCAGTGAGAAATCCCCTAAAGTGAGTGACTTTGGGACTGTGTGTTTGCAAGATGGAAGCTGCAGCTCCACAGGGTCAGATGCCGTTGACAGACCCAGAGTAGAAGGTGAGCTAGCCAAATATGCAAAGGGCTTTGAATGAGCAGTCTAGGCTTGAATGAGGACATGCTATGGATGATGGTCGCAGTTGTTCAGATGGGGGTTTCTCTTGGATAGACTCCCTTCTGGATCAACAGATAAGGGGATACATTTCCTACCATTTTGGTGAAAATCTGCAAAGGAAAATAGATTATGATGCCACTGTCCCTAATTTGCCACCCCATGGTTTCTGAACCATGAAATGAAAAAGTGTTCCTCTGAGAATCCCAACTGTGCTGCTGTTTCTTGTGTCAGGGAGTTTAACCACCCATGGATAGAATGGCTTAGAGCCAAGGCAACTTGCAGTCCTAAACCCTCACTTCTCTTTTCTGTTCTTCAGGCATTTAGTGTGATTGCCATGTTTAATGTAATGAAGTTTTCAATTGCTATCTTGCCTTTCTCGGTCAAAGCAGCGGCTGAAGCCAGCATCTCTCTAAGGCGAATGAAGGTATAACTAACACTGGGTGAGTAGGGAAGAGATCTCATTTCTGGGTGGGAAAATACTTGGAATGGGGATGCTGTATGACTCTACTTGAGGGCGGGTCAGGTCAGCTGTTGAGTGGACACTGAGAGTTGGAGCAGTCAGAGTGAGTGGAGGAGGTGACAGTCAAGGTCTTACAGGAGGACTGGCTTGGTAGGAAACAAGATGGTCTCTATTCAGTCTCTACTGGGCCACAGCATGATTCTGAATTTGCTTCAGCAGTGGGACTGCTTGGTTTGTATTGAATGAGCCCCCTTTAATTAGTTTGTCCTGTTGAGTAATTTATATTTGCCATAAAAAATATAGGTGACATGCAAAAGAGCATTTAAGATGGTTTTGAGGTAAGACAGGAGAAGCAGAAGGGCACCAGGTGTTTCAGGTCTCCATGAAGTGCAGAGTCATCTCCAGCATCCTTGGTTCCTGCACCCATTTTCTTACTTCCAAGCAATCCAAGCCCCGTTGAGGCTCCCACCACAGTGTTCTTTCAATTTTAGGAGGCACTATTGTAAGATTGGACTGGAAGGCATACAGTTACTACTTTTAAACACAAAACCCAGTGATGTCACATTCACTTTATATATTGTGATATCAGAAAACAAGTAAAGGTACTTCTTAGACTAGAGGAGAGGTATTATTTCTTCTTTCTTTTTTATTTTTGTCTTCTTTTTGGAGATAAGGTCTCACTATGTAGCTCTAGGTGACCTGGAACTCACTATGCAGATGAGGCTGGCCTCCATCTCACAGAGATCTGCCTGCTTCTGCCTCCTGAGTGCTGGGATTAAAGGCGTGTGCTACCATGCCTGGCTTGGTTGGTTATTTTGTGACTAACCAACCTCTGTAATGTCCCTGTGACCGTCCCCTTCATCAAGGCCTCCATCATTTTGCATCTGAACTGTCACAGTGATTTTTAGGCAGTCTTCCTTCACCAATATTGTTCTCCACACATCTGTATTACAGTCAGTTCCCAAACAGCTGTTAAGTTATCGGTATGCCCACCGAAAATCACCTGCACAGAATCCATGAACCCATGTCCCTTCTAGGACTCTCCTTGAGCCCTCATCACTGGTCCCTCAGTTTCTTCATCTTTGTCTCTCACGCTGTTTCTACCTTGAGCTCTATGACCCAGCAATCCTGAATGACTTGTTTCATGCCACACTCACCAACCAGATCACACTTTGTGTGCTTCTTGGCTTCCGTGCTATGGCTTCTACTCACCCACTCACACTCTTCTCCCTGTTCTTTGCCTGTACAGCACCTGTACAGACTCAGCTCAACACTAACCACATGGACTTCCAGGTAGGAGAGTCAGGTGTCCCGTCTATGGTGATTACAGTGTCTTGTCCTTGCTACACTTCACTACACTGAGCTGTGCATGCCCCCATCTCCTCATAGACAATCTCTTAGACTGATGTATACCAGGTACTTCTAAACGTTTTTTTTTTTTGTTGTTGTTGTTTGTTTTTTTAACTGAGGGAGAGGACATAGCAGAAGCTGAGCGTCAGGCCCTTAGTTTCATATGTGTCAGTGTCATACAGTGTAGCCCATCCCCCACTGTCAGAGGCTGACAGTCTTGGAGATGAAGGTAAAATATAGTTGGATCAGCATTCTTCAATGTGGGTGACCCACATAGGCACCCATTCCAGAGAGTCTGCAGCAGTGGACTATCTCAGCTGTACCATCTCCTGGTAGAATAGCTGGTCAGTTCTGGATATCCTAGGTTGAAATGTCAAGACTGAAATGTTGGGTCATTAGAAAATAGATTGGGAAGATTCTTACAAATGGATGACATCTTCCCATTTAATGTTGTCTCTTTAATCTTAGAAAATTCTCATAGCTAAAAGCCCCCCATCTTACATCACCCAACCAGAAGACCCAGACACTGTCTTGCTTTTAGCAAATGCCACCCTGACATGGGAGCAAGAAGTCGGCAGGAAAAGTAACTCATGGAAAGTACAAGACGAGAAAAGATACTTTTTCAAGAAACAGAGGCCAGAAGTATACAGTGAGCAAAACCCGTCAGCCCACGGAATTGCTAGCCCAGAGTGGCAAAGTGGAAGCCCCAAGTCTGTTCTGCACAACATCAGCTTTGTGGTGAGAAAGGTGGGTGTGTCAGTGAACTTTGTATTGCTGTAATAAGGACCTGGGGAGATGACTCAGTCAGTACAATGCTTGCTGCACAAACATGAGGACCTGAGAGTTTGAATCCCTAGCACCTACATAAAAAACTGGGCACATTGGGGCTTCCTGTAATCCAGTACTCCCTCCCCAGTACTCTTAACCACCATGAAATACCACTGTTGTAAAAAACACAATTCAGTGTCCAACCAACCCAGCAAATGGAGGCCAGAGCCACTGAACCAGCCAGACACTATGGTCCTCCCTTCCCTCGAGTGAGGATAGAGCCTTCAGACAAGGCTAGGAATCTAAGGACTACTTGACTTCCTCTTGCTCCTCCTGCCTTATTGTATTGTGCTGGGATACCTGCAGGGGCACTCTGAGGGTGGTGGTGTTGATTTTGCTCCCTAGGGCTTGGCGTTATTCTTGTGCCTAGTAATTTGGTGTCTCATTTTGTTGACCACATTTCCCCTATGGAAACATTACAGAAGGAGAGGCCCTACAGCTAAAGTGGAGACTGTTCTCTCTTGCAGCTAACAAGGTCATCTGCCTCATAGCCGCTGGAAATGGTATTTGATGTTTGGTGGGCTGAAAACCATGGTGCTTGGATTGCAGATGCATCCTGCCGAATGCAGTCATTGTTTTCTTCCTGTCCCTCTCCCCTGCCTCTGAGGAGCGGCACCTGACTGCTCCCTAGTTGCTTCAGACAGGCTCAGGAAACTGATGTAATCCAAAGAAACTGCTTTTTAGCCCTTCATTGCTTTGCTCCATACTCTTTTTGGTGCATTGGTAACATCCAGGTTTGTACATCAAAAGCATGGCGAGCATTTTGTGAAGTAAGGAGAAAATATTGCTGGGACATTGGAGTTATGTGGACTAAGGTCCTGCCTCTGGAGCCTGGCAGACCTCAGGTCCAGGTCCAGCCACTGACCAACTATTTTACCTTAGGTACATTGCCTAAGTTCCTAAAGTTCCTGTCTCTTTACGTGTGCTGCATGGATTTCTATAAAAGTACCCAGTTCACAAGGTGATTGTGAGAATAGAGAGGCTATATAAAAAAGTGCTAAGCCCATGGTAAGTTTCAACTGCTGTGATCAAGTGATGTTCTCTTTCCTTTAACAATCATGTCCAGTTTAAGTGCTGCCCTTAAATGTTCTAAATTCAGGCCATTTAGCTCTACAATTCCATTAAGCTCTGCCCTCTGGGATGAGATCAGGGTCATTCACAGTTATGCCCTTAACCCCAAGTCAGTGCTGGTACAGATGCAGCCATAGGATGCAGACCTCCTGATTTTTCTGCTGAAAACAGGATGAGTCTAGAAGGCCCCAAGAAATGGCCAGGACTCAAGGAGGTTCACACAGAGGACCTGTGAAACTGGTCCATATCTATAGCGTCTTCGTCGCTGAGCCTCCGTAAAGCCTCATCTCCTTGAAGTTCTTCTGCAATGGAAAGTGTCAGTTTCATAAACCTGCAGTTGCAATGACACTGTGAGTGCTGTAGGACAGAGACTGCGTCCGTCCTGATTGCTGCTTATCCTCCACGTCTATGTTTATCTCCTTGCCTGATATTTGGCATTCAATAAAGATGTATGAAAGAAGTAACTGATGGCAGACAGTAACCCTTCATGTGCTTGATGTGGCTGGGAGGTAATTGAGCGTGTTCAATCTAGCTTGGGGTGGGAAAGGAGCCATGTTTGGCCTCATGTTGAGAACATCTTTTCTCTAAGGGGTTAAAGCACCCCTACTTGTGAATGTCCTAGAATGCTCCACATGTAGCCTCTGTTCAAACACAGTAGCAGTCAGGCAATCAGTTGACCCTCTCCCTCTGGGATTATCCCAGAGGTCTATGTGGCCCCTGCCTTCCGCTTTCAGATCTTATTCAATGTCACCCATCCTGTCACATGTACCCGAGACCTTTAGGTGTACTCTGGCCACCTTGTAATGGCTGTGCTGGATAGCTTTAGTGTCAACTTGACACACCTGGGTTGAGGGAGCCTCCATTGGGGAACTTCCTCCATTGGACTGGCCTGTGGCCATGTCTGAGGGGCATCTTCTTGATGAGTGATGTGGGAGGGCCCAGCCCACTATGGGTGGTGCCACCCCTGGGCAGGTGGGCCTGTGTTGCATAAGAAAGCAGGCTGAGCAGGGGCCAGGGAAGCAAGCCAGTAAGCAGCATTCCTTCATGGCCTGTGCTCCAGCTCCTGCTTCCAGGTTCCTGTCCCGAGTTCCTACCTTGGGCTCCCTGATGAACTGTGACCAGGGCGATGTAAGATAAATAAACCCTCTCCTCCCCAAGTTGGTAGTGGTCAGAGTGTTTTGTCATAGCAATGAAGAACAAACTAGAACAATGGCCAAGTCTACATCAGAGCCTGAGGGCTCTACATCTTACCCACAGTCCTCAGGCAATGAAGGAGTGTTGGGGCATCATACAAAACTATGCTCACTTTCCCAGAGATTCTTCAAACTTCTGTGCAGCACAGGACTTGACCTGCCTGTTGTGTGGGCTGACTTAGCAGAACATGTTTTACTGGTGCCATTCTCTTCCCAGATCACCGTCTTCCTTCCAGATGCTATCTGAACCTCTCAAACAAGCTTCCTTGGCTCAAATTCTGACTCAGCATGTGTTTCTGGGAGAGCACAAGCTAATGCATCTCCGTCCCAGTGAGCCTTCCTTGTCCCCCATCCCTACCACCCCTCTTCCTACAGCTCCATAGTGCACTTTTGATGAAGTCTGTATTTCAGTTGCTTTTCTGTCCATTTCCCCTGACTGAAACATAAGCTGTATGGGGGCTCACATAAGGTTCACCTGTTGTGTTCATATCCTGGGCAGGTAGGATTGCACTGGGATCCAGGGTGTGCCTCTGTGGTGACCCTGGAGTCAGGGTTGCTGCTGGTACTTGTAGCAATGCCGGGTATATCGTAGATGCTCAGGGATGGTTGATGGTTGAATTGACACATCTACAGCTATAAAGTCATCCACGAGCCCAACCTGTAGAAATGGTGGAATGACTTTATTTAAATCAAGTTGTTATGATGGAGGATTTCACAAAAATTGACTTCTGAAATCATTCAACTCTCCACACTTCAAAGATTTCCCTCGTTCTCCTGGGCCACGTCCCCTTTATCCCATTCGACCTGCCTTCCTGGACTCCAGGCACAGGACAATGCTCATTTCCAGAGCCCATATGCCCCAGATTGGCACAAGGCTGTTTTCCATTACTGTGTGAACAGGATTTCCAGATTTCTAAAAGTCCTCTGGGCACTCTGCTAGTTTCACAAGGGAGGGCATTTAATTAAAACTCACATCTCTGCATCCTACCAAGCTGTGCATACTGGGCTTGGGGGTGAGGCTGCAGCTGCTACCTTGCAGAGCTGGCAGTAGCCTCTTGGCTGGCTTGGCCTGGCCTGGTCAACATAGTGATACCTTTGGCTCACAACCCTCTGACAATTAAGGGAGTGACTGTATTATCTCTACTTCTTTGACAGGGGAAAGTCTTGGGAATATGTGGGAATGTTGGAAGTGGGAAGAGCTCCCTCATTTCAGCTCTCCTAGGACAGGTAAGTGTATAGTGAGAGCCGGGAAGACTTTGCATTAATAGGACAGCGAAAGGATTTCCTTCCTGTAGACTTTAGGGACTTAAGGAGCCTATAGAAGAGTGGCCAGGTTTGGCTGCACGTGGTCCCTGTGAGCATGGCAGATTCCCTTGGGTTAGTGCACTTTGTAGCTCCATGCCCCTTGGCTAGATAAGGGTCAAATTTTTCACGATCTTTGGGTTTGTCTCCCAAGGATAGGTGCTAAAGGGTGATTGCATCCTTGCCTGCTCCATATTAGTCCAAAAAACTGATGGGACATTAAATCCATGGTTTCCCCCCATGACTTGGGCTGCCCTGATTTATAAAAGCCAGTAAGGCAGCTTGGTGGAGAATGTAGGCGCCTGGGACTTAGGGTGATTTTTGATGTATTTTTCTTTCTGTTTGTTTCCCAAACAAACCCCAATACTTGCCTGAGAGCCTTGAGGCATGGAGGCAGCAATGTGACCCTAGCTCTTCTGCAAAGCTTGTATAGGAAAAGGGAGGTTCCTGGCTCTTGTCCCTTCTCTGCTACCTCTAGCTCTGGGACCCCAAGGAAGTGGTGAGATGATTTACTATATTCATAGGTGACCTTCATAATGTCATGGTTATTAAATTTTACCCTAAATGAAGGAGAAATTTTTTGAGGTGGGTACTCCTTGTCCTCCATACTTGTTTCTGAAGAGAAGGTTGAATGAGTTGGGATTGCCTATAGTTGAATGAATTTGGGAAACCTCTGAAGAAATGGCAACATGAGGCTCCCAGGACCCACCGGAATGGAAGCATCATTCCAAGCTCCAATGTGATTGGCTTCTTTGGCCTCTTGTGACTCTCTGCAGGGAGAGTGACTGCTACTGCCCTGCCTGGAGGTGAAGTGGGGCCTGGGTTTGGTAGGCTTTTGAGGTACCATGCTCTGAGACTCAGCACGTGTGCTTCTGTGAGAACCCTAGAGTCAGTGGGCATGCTGAAAATGACCAACCCCACTGCCCACCTAACAGCATAGGCCCTCAACAACGTGAGAGATAATGCAGCCTCTGCTCAGACTTCCCCCGCATTGGGAAGCACATTTGTTCACAGCCAGTTCCCTTTTTGCAGTGTTTTGAGTCCATTGGAATGAAACTTGCTCCCTTTTAAATTCTACCCCCTGATCTACTCCTCTGGAGCTTCTCCAGAGGAGAAAAAAGAATCCATCTTCATAAACAGGCATGGGATCACTCCCCTTACCATGGACAGGGGAGGCAGAGTAGCATGGAGGTTAAGCCAATAGGCTCCTTCTTTCCTTGGACAAAGAAAGTGACCATTCTGACCCTTGTCAGAGAGGCTAGGAAAGCTGTGGTAAGGGATAAATAAGCCAATGTACATATTAGTTAGTTATAGGTTAACTCCCCAATGATAAGCATGCTAACTATATTTAGCAGTCCCTGGAAGGTACCTACTGCTTCTAGAGCTGTTATTATTAATATCATTGTCTCTTCTCCAAGTCTAATTCAGTGCCCCTTGAACCATTCCTAAGGTGAAACCACAAGGCATCCTTTGACATCTTACCAGCTCAGCCAATCTGCCATCATCTCATGGTCGTCATCCTGAGTGTTGTGGCCTTCCCTGCAAATCCTCTCTTTCATTAGCTTTAGATGGTTATTACCAGTAGTGTTTGCCATTATCTGTCAGAAGCCAGCACACTTTGTAGGGTTAGTTTAACTGATTCTACATACTCAGTGTCACAAACTGGGCTTCACACACGTTTTCTAATTAGACTGCCCAATATTTTCAAAGTCCTAAATTTCTTTCTTTTTTAAAAAAATATTTGTATTTTTGTTTTATGTGAATGTGTGTATTGCCTACATGTTGGTAAGTGCACCCATGTTGTGCAATGCCCACGGAAGACAGAAGAGGCTGTAGGATCCCCTGGAACTGGAGTTATGGACAGTTGTTAGCTGCTATGTGGGTGCTGGGATTCAAACCTGGGTCTTCTGCAAGAACAACCAGTGTTTTTAACTGCTGAGCCATCTCTCCAGCCCCTCAAAGTCCTAAATTTCTACATGAACCTAGATTTCCCACTCTTCTTGAAAAAAAAAAAACCCAACAATTCTGGCCACATTAAACCTGCATTCTTGCATGGTGCCAACTGTATAGCGGAATCAAGGCTGCTTCTTTAAGGTGGGGCATCCCAGGGCCACTACCCCAGTGGTGTAAGTTGTACTCTATTCTCAAGGACCTGGCTAAGAAGAGTTGGATACAGCCAGTGCACCTGGTGGAAGTGGGCCTCTTGTTATTTGTCAATCCCAGGCCGAATCTTGCTACTTACTGTAGTTAGCCTAGACCCATACCCTCCTTTTGGCCAAAAGACTCATGGCTACCTGTTCCCTATCTTTTCTGCCTGGCCCTTACAGGTGTCTCACCTTGAGACTCTTGATTGCACAGTTGGGTTTACAGCCAGACCCCCTTGTATCCTCCTAACCAATGTCTACCTTCTAAGGGTTCTCTGGTGTTGTTGCTCTAGATGCAGTTACAGAAAGGGGTTGTGGCTGTCAATGGACCTTTGGCTTATGTATCTCAGCAAGCATGGATCTTTCATGGAAACGTGAGAGAGAACATATTATTTGGAGAGAAGTACAATCACCAAAGGTATTATTAACTTGTAAAGTGTAAGGCACTGTTGCAGTTGGTCCATGCTGCTGCATATGTGGGTGCCATTGGTAATGATTACCAAGTGGATTTCTTTAATGAGTTCTAATGAAACATTCACGAGATCTGTACAGGTGCTGAATTTTCTTTTTCTGACCCAGGAGTTCAGGAAAGGCACAGCATGCAGACCTGTGACCACATGGCATGCTGCAAAGAGGATGCGGTTGACACTTCATTCCCAGGGCAGAGTACCATATGTTCTGAGGTTCTCTGTAACAGGGCATATGTTGTCTGACTAGAGAAAAATGAATCTTGCAATTTTTATTTAGGCTAAGTAACCAAAACTTTGCTTGAAATCATGAGAAGAAAGCACATAATTAATCAGTTTTGACACTATTAATTCACACGGGCACTATCTGGATATATTGTTGGTAGTGTCCTCAAAATGGTCTAATGAAAATAAAATCAAAGTTCCAGTTATAATTATTTGATACATGTTGGGTCATCATCTTCGAGCTCTGGAAAGTAATGACGTCTCACAGCTGCCTGTGTTGTCTGAGTCCCTTCAGCACTCCTTTCCGGGAGATCCAGGCATCACATCCCCATTTCACCGACGGGGAAGCTGAAGCCCAGAGAGCTGACTGGTTCAAGGTCCAGGCTATTAAACGTGGACTTGAGTCTTGAACTTATGTCTTGAGCTCTTGCATCGTTTGTTCCTTTTAGGGCTGCAGTGTGGAAGAAAAGTTGATCTTAATCTAGTTACAGTTTGGACTTTCTTATCTGAGCCCACAAACTCTGTACTCCATGGTGGGCACTGGCAGCAAGTGTATTCCCAGCAGGAAGTCTGTTACCTTCCCTCCTTCCCTGGCTGTGATGCCCATCGACTGAAGGCTCAGGTGTCACAGGAAGTTCTGATCAGTGGTGGGAGTCCTTGCCACAAGCCAAACTGCTCTGCCGGGTGCCTCCTGACTGCAGCCGAATTTGCCTATGCCTCCACCATCCCTGCCTGGAATGCCTTCTCTTTCCTCAGAAGCAGGCTGGAAGGAGAGTGACTTAATTTATCAATGAGAAAGTGTAGAGAGCAAATATTATCAAAACCTGCCATGTGCAGGGCACCGTAAGGCACACAGACACCACCCATGAATCTTTGCTCCCACGGTGCTTGTATTCGTTACTTTCACACCACTGTGACAGAATGCCTGACACAAGCAACTTTAGGGAGGGAAGATTTATTTTGGTTCACAGTTTAAGAATGTTTCAGTGCATCATGGGAGGGAAGGCATGAGGGAATAGCTCAGTTCATAGCTAGGGCAGTATATGGCAAAGACTGTTCACATCACAGCAGACCAGGAAGCAGAGAGCGAGGCAGGAACTAGGGGATGGGTAGAAATGTCAAAGGCCTACTCCTAGAGACCTCCTTCTGCCATCCAGTCCCCACACCCTAAAGGTTCCACAGCTTTCTCAAATAGTGCCGTCAGCTGGGGAACAAGTATTTAAAACATGAACCTGTGGAGTACATTCCAGATTTAAACCATAACAGAACTCAAGTCCAGAAAGGGCTGAAAGAGACTCGGAAATGGCAGTGCGTGGAGGCTGAATGCATTGAGTGTTAGGAGACTTGTCTGGAGTGCTCAGGGTCCTGTGAGAGTGGGGGATCAGAAAGAGAGAGGGTGGCATTTGAACTGGAACTAGAAAGGTAAATGGAGTAGTTTCATACGTGGGGCATTGTTAGCAGAGCTTTGGTCCTAGGGTAGAAACTGTGGCTCTCAGGGCTACAGGAATCAGGTGGAGGAGATTTAAGATGGGAGGATGTGATGAGCAATCTCAGTCTCACAGTTGAAGGTCTTGTCAACTCCTTTGATGGGGAATTTGCAGTGTGGCAGACTTTTTTTTTTTTTTTTTTGTATTTTTTGAGACAGGGTCTCCCTGTAGCCCCAGCTGGCCTGGATTCGCTGACTGTGGCAGACATTGTATCGATGGCATTGCTGGTTTCCTCTTCCATTCCCAGACCAATGGGAATGATTAGCTCAGTTTTATTGAGGGAGGTACAGTCACTTATTGAAAGTCGCTCTGCTCAACAAACCCATATTGTTCTGAGTCCAAAACCTCTGTTAATAAATACTGTGTACTCTAGCCCAAATTGGGCTATGGGTCTGATGTGGAGGGCTGCGCCCAGGCTCTGTAATAGAAGCTGCTGAGTGCGGTCAGGGGCTTGTATATCACTCAAAAGGCGGCCGATCATGTTTTATCTGTTTTCTATTGCTGCCGTTTTATTGGGAAGCCGTGTCTTGCAGAGTCTGAGTTGTGAGGCCCACTCTCTGTCATGCCTTAAGGAAAGAGAATCCTGATGGTGATGGTGATGATGAAGGTGGATGGAGATGATTTTCTTACCATAGGGTCTCACATCTCACTAGATGTCATGGTACCAGACTCCCCAAGACGTATGCTTCTCCCTTGGGGCCGAGTTGTGCCTAGTGGGACAAGGTGCTTGCCCTAGAACCTTGGCTGTGCAGGACTAGCTTAGACCTCATAAGTCACATTCCCCAGAGACTAAATTCCCAGGCTTGACAATTGGGTGATTGTCGACTTTGGCAAGTGGTTCCCACTTTTTCCTCTCTCTAGAAGTGGGGTCTTCTGTGCCTATGTCCTGTTCTCTATAACCTGGCAGAAATGATGGGTAGATAGGGTATCTTTTTGGAGCAGAAGGGGTTCAGCAGATGTCAGGGTTGACGTTTGACCTGTGCTGCTCTACCACATACAACTCTCTTCCATTCATGGCCTTGCTGTATCCTCCTGGAAACCATCTTCAACAACTTCAACCCACATGCTTGACTCCCTTCTCTGACTCAGGGAGCAGTGTTAGTCGGCACCCTCAGAATTTGTAGACATTTGTAGAATTTTGGGGTCACCTTCCCTGTAATGGGAGGGGCCAACTCTGAGTTAACTCTGTACCAGGTCAAGGAGAGACCTCAGGAGCGAGGGAGACACTGCCCTTGGGACATCATAGACGAGGCAGCAGGATTGTCACCTTGTCCCAGCAGCACACGTGGTGCCTCCAGGAGCAGCCCAGGCAGCAGGGCTGCACGCTATTCTTACCATTCTAACTTCTGTTCCCACAGGTATCAGCACACAGTTCATGTCTGTGGCCTCCAGAAAGACCTGAGCAGCCTCCCTTATGGAGACCTGACAGAGGTGAGCAGAGCTGGGAATCCTATTTGCCCAGCTGGCCTCTGATTGACATCAACATGTCCCAAAGGTAGAAAGCCCCTAAGAAATGTTGGTAAAGTCCAAATTCTCCTTTGAGATACACACTCAGTGGACAGCTCAACGGGGGTACCACCAAGCCTCCTTGTATTTTGCCTCATCATGGTTGCTCCCAGAGCCCACTTTCAACCTACCTATCATCTCAGGAAAGGATCCCGTGAAAACTTCCCCCTCACCTCAAGGGTCCGCTCTGTAACCTCAAAGCAGGGGTACAGAGCACCCACACAGTCGGAGTCTCAGGGACTCGTCTTGCCTCCATGGCTCCGTACAGCCCAGGAGTGTTGTATCACCTTCAGACCTCGTTCCTGGGCTGCTTGTCCAAAGTGCTGGCTCTGTCCTGGGTTGAGCCTGCTGATTCAGGTGACCCAGAGTCATTGTGCCACCCTCCTCTCTCCTCAGCCCACCGTGTTTGGAGTGGTTAGCCTTCCTGGCTACACATGTGGCTCTGGCCTCCCAAATTGTGCCTCTACCCTTCCCCCTGCCACCCGCCAGTCAAGGTGTCTAGCCACCTCCAAGTCTTTCAGGGTCTGCTTTCAGTTGTTACCCTTAAGAGTTCCAACCCCATGTTCACAGAAGTTTCTGGAGTCCTACAGTTGGGAGCAATTTGCCTCTAAGAGCTATAATTATGCTTCTTGGTTAGCACGTGGTGGGTTGTGTTGGGCACTATTTTTATGTGTGCAACTCCCTGTGCGAAGGTGTGAGTTCCTGATACATACAGCACTTTTCTTGTCCTGTCTTCAGCAGGTGCTCAATAGCTGAGCACCTGAGCATGAGGGGGATCCATCTGGGGATCAGGAGGATGGGATCCCCTGAAGTAAGTAACCAAAGCTTTTCATCCCTTCAGGAAATGTTTACTGAGCATCTAATTCATGTCTCAGATGGTGCTGGACCTTAGGGATAGACAAGTGATCAAGGGAGTACAAGCCTTGTCTTCACAGAGCACACGGTTGCCTAGGAGGAAGCGAGCAGAGAGATCCCTGCTCTCAGGGGCTTCCTCCTCCTTTTCACTAACCGTTTTCTGGTAGAGTTTCTGCCTCAGGAACTCTCCTTTGTATTATCAGTCAAGGTCACCCCTCCCAGTGTGCTGTGAATTGGGACTGGAGTCATGCAGGAGGCACTCCTTACTCAGAGTCAGAAAGAACTGTTCCTCAGTTGGCACTGTCCTCCAGGCTTTCTGGGGAAGTGAGGGAGGTGGGGCTCTTCCCACTCAGCAGTGTGTAGTATGGTGGGCCCAGGAGCTTGTGTGCAGAGATGGTCAGTTCAGGAAACTCCTGGTCTCCAAAAACTGTACAGTGGCAGGTGGGGTCAATGATGGGAAATGCCATTATTCATATCCACAGATCGGGGAGCGGGGCATCAACCTCTCCGGGGGACAGAGGCAGAGGATCAGCCTGGCCCGTGCTGTGTACGCCAACCGTCAGCTCTACCTTCTGGACGATCCACTGTCAGCTGTGGATGCCCATGTGGGGAAACATGTCTTTGAAGAGTGCATTAAGAAGACACTCAAGGGGAAGACCGTTGTCCTGGTGACTCACCAACTACAGGTGACAGGGACATGCAGGAGTCATGAGATCTTGGGATGGGTGCAGCACTTGATGTGTATAGAGACTCCTATTTTGCCTAAACATGCCTTTCCCATCTGCAACTGCCTTACCTGGACAGAGTATGGAGAGGACAGGGGCTGCAGGAAACAGAGACGAGTCCTCTAGGCACCCTAGTTTCCAGGTAGCCCTGCCTGCCCCTCTCTATGCATGAACTACTTTGGCCTCATCTTTGGGATCAGTGGGGACAAGATCTTTCCTGGACTCTGACTCTGGGCCATTGGTGGCAAGGAGGTGGGGAGCCAGGAGGAAACAATTCCTCCAACGGGCCGGACAGGCCTGAGGTCAGGCGCACCTTGGCTAGAGATGATAGTCATGGACTCCTTTGATGAGAGGCCCAGGTACCCGTTTTTACGCCCAGGAAAGGGGCTTAGGGTCAAGGCTGTGATCTCAGGGCAGTTCTGCCTTCTCAGAGCCTGCTCCCCGCTGAGAAGTTGAATTGTCTTCCTTTGGCACAGGAGTATGACTCTTTCTGAAGAAAGTGGCTGGGCTTACACAGAGTGAGCGGGTGGCGATGCTCTTGTTGCATCTGTCCATGTACAGGTCCTGAATGCCCTGATGAGCACCTAGGACCCTTCTCTACCTATGACAAGACAGGGTTCCCTTCTCATGCTTTCTGCCTCTACTTTCCCCATGACAAGTCCCCAGAGATGCTCTCTCATTCTCCCTCTAACTCTCCTGATGAGGAGACATTCCACAGGCATTGAGAGATGACCCATTGGGGAGGGGCACAGAAGCCCAGTCTGCTTATTCAGCAGGCCTGATCTGAGGGCAGGAGGCAGCTCTCATTGCCTTTCAATGAAGGGTCAGTCAAGTTGGTGAGGGTGGGAGGGTTGAAGCAGAAATGAGGTTGCTATGGCTGCGTGTTAGGGTGTTCTGGCTTCAGCCAGGAGGACTACCCTGAGAAGGGAGGAGCTTCTCAAAGACCCAGGAAAGCCAGTTCTCCCTGAACCACTCCAGAATAAGCTCCAGGCATTAAAATTTTGCACATGTGGCTAGTCTGGTTTCTTCTATAGGTGATCTACTATTCCAGGAACACTGAGACAGGCTGGTTGGACAAGAGCTCCTAGGTCCTCTGCAGGCAAAGGGTCAGGGTACAGGAGAAGGCTGGGTTCTCATGTGTTGACAGGAAATGGGCTATGGCTCAGCCAGGGTCCTAAATGTGGTAAGCACAGTCTTGGAAGAGCTGTCTTCCTGAGGAGTTCTGGTCCTGGAGGACAAGGCCTTGGTCCTCCTGACAGGTGTGAGTTGGAGCTGTCCCTCCAGGAGTCCTCATGGAGGGGAAATCACAGCCCCAGTGCTGGTCCTTCTTTAATACTAATAGCCAAGTAGTTGTTTTCACCAGAATCAGTCTCTGGGATTAAACCTTTCTCCAAGGTCATTTTACCTCACTTTTCTTTTAGGAAGATGAAGGAGGTCACCAGGTGGCGCCATAATCTCAATATAATCATCATCCTTTCCTTTGTGGGGGAGGAGAGGACCCAGAACCTCAAACTGCAGCCCTGGGGCTTTTCCAGAACATTTCTCTGCTGCTTTGACCTCAGATGCTTTGAAGTGGTTGGGCAGAGCGATCACTATTCTGTTTACTTGAAGAAACAAATGAAATGAGGCCAGTGGTCAGCTGCTGGTACCTAGCAGGTCTGATTCATAGGCATTTGCAGAACAAGGCTGCTCAAAGTTTCCCAGTGTCACTGGAGTGAATGGGGGCGGGGGTCATTGAAATGAACTGAGGACCCGCTGGTTTGAGCAGCATTTTCTGGGGCCTTCCGAGACTGGGCTGTGGACCTCAACACTGGCAGAAAAGGCTGAGGATTGTAACCAGCTCTCTCTGCTTCCTTTCCTTATCTGGAAAATCAGCTTTCTTGAAATAGGAGTTGCAGGAGGTTGAGAGATAAGATGAGATCAGATTTTGAAACATTAGAGGATGCTATGCAAAAGTAAGAGGTTGTCTACAAGGGAAAGGTCATGTTAGAAAGCGTCTCCACTGGACACTGAATGCCAGGCTGCTCGAGCATGGGCTGCTTGCAGAAGAGGACAAACCATGCACAATTAATTCAGAGGAGACATAGAGGCCAGACCTGTATAAGCTGTCAGAACTAGTCTTGTTGAACCATTTGGGCATGGTGTACCCCACCAGGTGTATAACCATCAAAGGCAGTTCCCCAAATCAGGATTCTAATCAAGAGCAGCCGGATGGGATTTGGCCTTGAGCCAAGCCAAAGGGCAAAGGGAGAACTCCAGCCCTGCTGAAAGGCTTCTTTAGGTGGAACCATTTTCAGTCTCATAGCATCTTGCCTTCCTCTAGGAGAGGCCTTCCTGCCCTTTGATGGGGAGAGCTTTGCCTTATTCCAAAATGAAAGGGGATCTTTTCAGCAGAATTCTTTAATCACGGGGCTGATACAGCAGCGAAAAGCATTGGAATTAGAGAAGCAGAAGCGTTTGGTATAAAATGGTGGGATGCCCGTAATGTTGTAGCCACATATCTGTTCTTACCATTTAAGCTGTAACTCAGAGCAGGGAGTGTGTGCGGTGTCCTGAGCTCAGTGGGGCAGGGCTCAGTGGAGCTGGGCTCAGTGGGGGCAGGGCTCCTAATGCTGTAGTAGAGGGACATGTCTGATACCATGTTTCTTCTCTCTAACAAACCACAGCTACAGTGACAGTTAATTTTATTTCCAAATCTCCACAATCATGTTTCTTAGAAGGGCAGCTCATTTAGGGAGCAGAAGCAAAGGAAGGTTCAGTTTCTTTTTTAAAAATATTTATTATTTTCATTTTATGTGTATGTATGTTGTTTGCATGTGTATAAGTGTACCTGTGTCATGTAATGCCTGTGGAGGTCAGAAGAATGTGTTGGATCCCCTGGAACTGGAGTTAAGGATGGTTGTTAGCTGCCATGTGGGTGGTAGGAATCAAACTCGGGTCCCCTGTAAGAGCAGCCAGTGCTCTTCATAGCTGAGGCATCTCTCCAGCCCCCAGGTTCAGTTTCTTCACTGTGGCAATCAGTCCAGATTTTGTACTATGGGAATTAGACCAGAGCTTCTCAGCTGGGGCCCCCAGGGGCCTTTGGCAATGCTTGCAGACATTTTTGCTTGTCACAACTAGACTAGGGAAAGGCATGCTACTGTCTCCAGTGGGTGGAGACCACAAAGATTGCTAAATGGCCTGCAATACACAGGACAGCCCCTCTCAAGACAAGGAATTATTTTTCCCTAATGTAAATAGTGCCAAGATTGAAAACTCAGTACCGAGATGCACCTAGGACAGCCGCATGGGAGCTTGGTGTGGGGCCTTTGTGCTCTCCAAGGCACTGGCTTATCTTTGATCTGTACTGTCTCTGCAGTTCCTGGAGTCTTGTGATGAAGTCATTTTGTTAGAAGATGGGAAGATTAGTGAAAAGGGGACTCACAAGGAGTTAATGGAAGAGAGAGGGCACTATGCAAAACTGATTCAGGACCTCCGAGGGTTGCAATTCAAGGTAACTGTGGATGGGGGTGTGGGGGTGTGGGGGCGGATTGAGAGCCTTGCCTTGTGATTCCCACCTGGGAGAAGTCTGTCATTTGGCCTTCAGTAGGAATTTCATTTTATCTTCAGGATCCGGAGCACGTTTACAATGTAGCTGTGGGGGAAACCCTGAAGGAGGGTCCTGCTCAGAGAGATGAAGATGCTGGTACAGACAGACTTAGAGTCTCCCCTCTCTCTGCCCTGGATCCTGAGTGCACACAGACTTTTTTCTAATTTTTTCCCCCTTAACTGTAGTCTTGGCTTCAGGAGACGAGAAAGATGAAAGGAAAGAACCAGAAACAGATTCAGAACTTGTAGACACAAAAGGTATTTACCATCCTCTCCCTTGGTTGTTGCCCTGAGATACATGTTGGGCCTCTGCTGCAGGGATAGAAGAGTGTAGGCACAGTTAATATTGTTTGGGGCAGCTAGGGTTGTATGTCCTGCTGTGTATGTCCTGTAGTGTGAGCCTGTGCTGCTTAATCCCAACTGTCAGCTTGATCGAGTTGCAAAGTACCTTAGAGACTAGTCAGACCCACTTCTGGGTTGTTTCTGAGGATGTTCCCTGAGACGGTTACCTACAAGGGGAGGCTCACCCTAAATGAGGGCAACGCCATCCTATAGGCTGGGGACCCAGGTGGAGTAAAGGGGGAAACGGAGGAAACCTCAGTTAGTGCGTGTAGTGTCTCCCTGTTTCCTGGCCACCACGAGCAAGAAACTTGATCACTCTGAACCTTAGTTTTGTTTTTCTTTTTCTTTCTCTCTTTCTCTCTCTCCCTTTTTCTCTTTCTTTCTTGCTTTCTTGCTTTCTTGCTTTTTGGACTTTTTGAGACACAGTCTGGCCTGGAGCTGGCTGTATAGACCAGGCTGGCTTAGATCTCATGGAGATCTGCCTGCCTCTGCCTCTGCCTCCCAAGTGCTGGGATTAAAGGCATGCGCCACCATGTCTGGCTTGAATCTTACTTTCTGAAATCATAAAATGGGGAAATAATAGATCCAACCTCTATTTAGACTTTTGCAAAGGTTAAAGAAACTATCCACGAAGTGATTAGCACAGTGCCTGAAACATAAAAACCTTCAGTAGTTAGATCACTGTGTGCTGGAGAGGTCAAAGCAATGGAAATGAACTAGAAATGGAAGCAACTCCAAGAGCTGACCTCACCCCACAGGAGCATCAAACAAAGGTTGTGAAGCAGTGAAGGAATCAAGGGTGGACCCTTCCAACAAAGTTTCATTTATTGATTAATTGAGATTGATTGATTGATTTTGTCTTTTTGAGATAGGATCTCCCTGTAGTCCCAGCTGGCTTGGAACTCACTATATAGACCAGGCTGACCTTGAACCCACAGAGATCTGCCTACCTCTGCCTCCCAAGAGCTTTGATTAAAGGTGTGCACCACCATACCTGGCTATTTAAAAAAATATTTTATTTATTATTATTTTAATTTTATGTGTATGACTGTATTGCCTGCATGTATGAAGATGCACCCATATTGTGCAATGCCTGCAGAGGTCAGAAGAGGGCATTGAATCCTCTGGAACTGGAGTTACAGACAGTTGTTAGCCACCATGTGGGTGCTGGGATTCAAACCTGGGTTCTCTATATAAGAGCAGCCAGTACTCTTAACCATCGGGCCATCTCTCTAGCCCCTCAATATATAAGTTCTAAACATTGAATTGTGTACCAGGTCCTGAGTTAGGCTGGAAGAGAAGAGATGCTGTGTTCACAGGATCTTATTGGCCTGGTGAAGGTCCTGGGCAATGAGTAGCCATAGGAAACTTGGATAAGAGTAATGGGGAGTTGGAACAAACGGGTTAGAGAGGGCTTCACAGAGGGGCAACCTTTGCACTGATCCTTCAGGGATGTGTATGAGTTTTCTAGGGATAGTATAATGAGAAGATGGGAGTGGATGGAGGGCTTGAGGGTAAGGTTATGAGTGAATTCTAGGAAGGAAGAGAGGAGAGATGAGACTGGCCAGAGCTAGGTGTTGAGGCCACCTCCTCTCCTTAGACTGCTGTCATCTATCCCTTGTCCTCAGAGCGCCAACTCTGTGCTCTAGCCTTGGGTCATAAGTCTTCAAAGTACCCACAAAATGCCGATCCTCATTAATGTGTAGTAAGAAATACATTTACAGGTGTGGTGGCACAGGCCTGGAATCCCAGCTTCAGGGAGGCTGAGGGGGACGTTTACAAGTTTGAGGTTCACAAGGGAGACTTGGCAAACACTGTTTCTGAAATAAACAGTCAATAAAAAGCAGAATGAAGACACAAGATGGCAGATGAGAGTGAAGGCAGAGGTGAGACCACCAGCATCTCTGCTGCCACAGGGCTTGAGTCCAGCCACTAACATTGGAGCCGGAAAGAAGAAAAAGAAACAAAAAAGGAGAAAGAGAAAGTCAGTGGCACAGATTCAGCCCAGGATCAGCCGTGAAGGAGAACTGTTTGCCAGCAGAGAGGAGTCAGGAAACACAGCAGGCCATTGAGCTCTTCTTAGTGGGTCAGGGATATACCATGGAGGAGGCCAGTAAGTGAAGCTACGTGTTCTGAGACACACAATGAACCCCCAAATTGGAGGACTTAAAACGTGGCTCCAGTAAGATGTTTCATCGCTTGTTTCCCCTGGCTGTGGAGGAAGATGTGGAAACAGCAGACACCAAAAAAGCCAACGGGATCACTGACCGTGAAAAAGAAAACACTTGACCATCTCTCTCTAGTTTCCTCCAATACTGATGTCCTTCCAGTGAGAAATTCAAGTCAGCCAGTGACTGTTGCCTCTGTTTGCTGCACAGATGCCAAAATACTCTTTTTGAAACAGAGATATAATCACGTGGACAGAGAAATGGAAATGGGAAATAGTAAGAATCAGTGTAATTGAAATTTTGAATCCTACCATGATCCTGGAACTGTAGTCCTTTCCTGTGAGCCTGGAGCTGTGGTCCCTTCCCGTGATCTGGAGCTGTGGTTGCCTCCTGTGAGCCTGGAGCTGTGGTCCCTTCCCGTGATCTGGAGCTGTGGTTGCCTCCTGTGAGCCTGGAGCTGTGGTCCCTTCCCATGATCTGGAGCTCTGGTTGCTTCCTGTGAGCCTGGAGCTGTGGTCTGTTCCCGAGATCTGGAGCTGTGGTTGCCTCCTGTAAGCCTGGAGCTGTGGTCCCTTCCTATGAACTTGGAGCTGTGGTCCCCTCCCATGAACCTGGAGTTGTGATCCCCTCCTATGAACCCAGAACTGTGGTCCCCTTCCATGAGCCAGAATTATGGTCTCCTGTGAGCTGGAGTATTGGTCCCCTCCTGTCAACCTGGAGCTGTGAACCCTCCTGTGAGCTGGAGTTGTGGTCTCCTCCTATGAACCTGGAACTGTGGTCCATATACATGGAATTTTCTTTGTATCACTGTTTAAACTGGCAAAAAAATGAGAAAGAAAAGAAAAAGAAAACACAATTGTTCAACTAACTATGGCCCAGCTACAGATGTAAGATACTGAATTCATTAAAATGCTAATGTGTATTTTAATATTGTTTACATGTGAAGATGCCCTCTACATACTAAACAGAAAAATCAGGTTTTAATGCCAGAGAGAGAGAGAGAGAGAGAGAGAGAGAGAGAGAGAGAGAGAAATATGGCATCACATTGAAGATGCCATTAACCTATCAAGCCCACTATCATTTTATGTAGCAGAAAGAAACCCGGATTGCTGCCAATGAAATGATATCACTTATAAAATGGAAGGCACGTCCAGATTTCAGAATGTTTAAATGTGAAGAAAAGTCTTTGAATCAAAGGAATCTGGCACTGTTAATGCTGCTTGTGACATATGCATGCAAATTTGGAAACACAACTTATTTTTACAGCTTATAAGTCTTCCTGGGATGAAGGGAAGTACCCAGATATCTCTTCTATGCTTTTTTTTTGAGGAGGGGCACTCCTGGATGCCCTACATTAGGGATCCTATGATGAGAGAGTTCTTTCTGTGCTCACCACCCAGCCGTCCCTGGATAGGAAAATAGATTGTGAGATGTCACTGGAGACAGACCCTGTCCTCTAGGATTAACCACTGGGCATTCTGCACACTGCTGGAAGGTGCCACCACTGAAGTATTGTCTAAAACACAGGAAGGTCCAAAGGATGTCACTCACCCCCATGGATGGGCTGGCAGCCTGAGGGGACCATCAGGTCCTTTTGTGCTTTGGGATACTACCAAGTGCTGCCTCTCATTTTGTAGCCCAAGAAGTGGCAGAACATTCCAAAGTCGTTCTCAGGTTCCCAGGCAGAGTGCCGTGGGCTCTTCCCAGCCAGCATGTGTGAGGCAGGGAAGAGACTGTGTGAAGTCCCTTCATCTACCCTTCTGTATCTCTGTTTATGAAGCCACTTGTAGTTTATGGCTCTGCTTTGAGGATGACATTTTCATGTCTCTCTACAGAGCATAGGGAAGAGATGGTAGTCGGGTCTGAGTGCTGGAGTTGCTCTAGTGAGAATCCATGAGGACTTTGCCCTTCCCTGTGGGGAATAAAAAGACCTCAGACAGATATGGGGAGGGACTCATGGGTCTATATAGCAGCTGACTTAGCAGGACATCTTGGGCTTCCTTCTGTCTACTGAGAGGACAAGGAGGGTAAAAGACAGTCATCTTGTGGGTGTCCTGTCACCACAGTATGTGCAGCCCAGCTTCCAACTACCACATTGCATCCTTGTGCCCAGGAGTGCTCACTGGTAGCCCCAAATCAGCAAGGAAATGAACATCCTCAAGGAGTAGCCTTCCCTGGGCGGCAAGAGGAGTTGGTATAGGAAAGTGTGATCCCTCAGCATGTGCAAAAGCTCCAGGGTGCGCATCTCCCCTGACTCCACCGCTTTCTGTGTGGGGTTAAGCTGCCCACAAGGGTCTCTGGCTTAGCCATATGTCTCTCATCTTTGCCCTCCCTTCTTCGCTCCCAAGTGAGCTACAGTTACCCATTGGTACCCTCAGGAGTGTGTTTCTAGGATCTCCCATTGTTTCTAAGATGCTCAGGAATCTTACTGAAGTGGCCCAGCATTCCACATACAACTCGTGCACATTCTCCTGTATAATTAAGGTCTATTTTAATTAGAAAACTGCATTCAATGTTAATGATCTATAAATGCTTATTATATTGCATTATTTAGGAAACAGTGACAAGAAAAAGTCTGTGTATGTTTAGTATCAGCACAGTTTTTTCAAATATTTTCAATCTGAGATTGACTGAAACCTTTCACATGCAGCTGGAGTATACAGAGGGCCGGCTGTATATGCATTCTTGACTTCTGCTTGTAGTTTAGTTCTGGGAGAAAGGGGCCAGTACAACCCTGGATCCCCAGGCTGAGCTTATAGTAAATACCTAAGAGTTCTTCAAAGTCTATAAGCCTCTTGCCTCACAGGGCTGTGACTAGGATGAAATAAAATAAACTGAGTAGAAGTGTCTTAGAAATCTGAAAAAGGACTTAGAAAATAGAAGACTGAGTCACGAGTGCCCTTAGTGATGGAGGGGTATGAACGAAGGAGGTGTGCTGGTCTTACTGTGTGCCCACCCAAGCCAAGAAGTTTAAAGCCTTGTGTTTGTCTCCATAGCTCCTGTGCACCAGCTTGTCCAGACTGAGTCCCCCCGAGAAGGAATTGTAACCTGGAAAACGTATCACGCGTATATTAAGGCTTCTGGAGGTTTGGTATAAACTACTGGGTTTCTTCATTTAATTTTCATTAAAAAAATCTGTTCTTAAACTGTTGGGTTAGCATTTTATGATTCCTTCACCAATTACTATTTTTATGCTGGGGCTGCTTATCAATGCTTTTATTTTTGCCCTAAAACCTAAAATCTGATAATGCATCCTTTTAAACGGACTCATTTGTTATCTCCATTAAAGCTGCCAGGTTCTGTTTTATTGGAGCTGAGTGGGCAGCCACTGGGAGCCATCGCTGGTTGTTCCACACACACTCTGATTGCTGAGCACAGCAGCAGTTGGCTCACCACACAAGAGATCTGTGTGTGCAGGTGTCTCCAAGCAAGACTAGGTTTAGATATTTATTTAGAGACAAGGCTTATGTATAGCTCAGGCTGGTCTCAAACTCATAATGCACCCAACCTCAGCATTCCTAGAGCTGGATGACAGAATTGTGCCACCACGCTGAACTTTCAATTAGTTTTTAAGGAGTACTGAGTTGCTTTCATTAAACGGAACATTGAAATGTTCCATATATACGGCGGCACATATCTGTGATCTCAGCCCTGAGAGAAGCCGAGGCAGGGGGATCATGACTTTTAAGGCCAGCTTCAGCTATAGTGTTTGAGGCTCAAAAGTTACATGTGGGAGGTTTTTCTAACATATTGATAGTTTGGTCCCATTTTCCAACCAAATAGAACAGGTCTTCCTGTTGGGGTGCAGGGTCCCAACATCCAGACATCTTGAGTCAGTCTACAAGGTGGACCCTCAAGGTGGGAACCTTTTTTTCTACAGCCTCTGACTTTCAAGTTCCAAGGGTCAGGCTCAGGGCAGGTAAGTCTACCACTAGCCCTCCCATACACAACCCTCTTGGACCTCCTCTTCCTCTGGCAGGGTACCTGGTCTCTTTTCTGGTGACATCTCTCTTCTTCCTGATGATGGGCAGCTCAGCCTTCAGCACCTGGTGGCTGGGACTCTGGTTAGACAGGAGCTCCCAGGTGAGTTTCCTTTGGCAATGTTGCTAAACTAAACAGAGAGTTCAAATATACCAAGTGACACAGAGTGCCCCCTCTCCTCCCTTAAACCCTTTGGTGAAGTTGAGGCCAGTTGTTTAGCCATACTACCTGGACTCTAGAAGTCCCTTTCCATTTTTCAAAATAATCAAAGGTACCTGGAAGCTTACGTAAGGAGCTGGCTAAAAATGATGGTGCCAGTTCAGCACAGGGTGTGGGGTCACACATGTGCAAGGTAGGGCTGCCTAGGTTCTAAGTTTCCTCTGAGGAAGGACAAGAAGGGATCTGGAATACAGATTGTTATGTTCCTGCCTCTGAAGGGAAAGTGTCATCTTGTGGATACTGATTGAAGGTTCTACATGGCTCTGCTCCCTAAAGCTGCCTCTGCGTGGGGAGGGGAACCTGAAACAGATGTAGCCTATGGAAATGCTGTGGGGCCACCAGGGGCCTTACCCTATCCCAAATTTCCCATCTTAGCCAGTGCTCTTTCTGGGTAAGACTCTCTCTCTTTCTCTCTCTCTCTCTCTCTCTCTCTCTCTCTCTCTCTCATTGGCCAGGATCTTTCCCAGCTCTGTTGACCAATGCTTTCAAAGATTTTTTTCTGGAGCTCCAGGGAATGTTGTGTGTGTGTGTATTGGGGGTGGTGCTCATCCTCCAAGATTACATTGTGGTGCTGTCTTGTTGCTATGACATCAAAATAAGGATACACAGGCTTTGGGGAGGGAGAAGCAGTTAGATACAGTTTTCTGAGGAAGTTCCCACAAGGAGAGGCTGAGCGTGTGCCTTGCTCTGTACAGAACAGACAGCTTTCTCTGGAATGTGGGTATTCTCCCAGGAACTCACTCATGAAGGGCCCCTTTCCTTGGAAAACCTCAGGTACAGGGTCAAGGTGGAGCAACTCACTGGGCTCAGGCCTTCCTCAGTAGGTGCAGCAGTGGCAGACCCCTGTGACTGTTCAGAACCCTGAGGCGGTGGATACAACCTATAGCACAGCAAAGCATCCTGCAAGTCAGCCTTTCATCAGTGAACTCTCCAGGGTGTTTTCTGCCTTTGCAGCTGCTCATCCATCAGCCACCTCTGGGTTACCGTTTCCTCCATTACTGCAATCAGCAGAATGTCATTTAGAAGAAACATGTTTGTTTGCTCCCCAAAGGCATTCTTGACTTTTAGCATACAGACTAAAGAAAAATGAAACTGTCATTTTCTCAGGAGGAGGGAACCATGGCCTCTCTCCAGAAATCCTGGTGAGGGGATGTCCCCTTTCTGGGCAGGGTGAAGCCATAGTTTTGGAATCCTCTGAAAAGCCCTTTGTGTTTGCTATGCTCCCTCTTTTCTGCTAGGGCCTCTAGAGCACTGCACCAGGAGCCCCAAGTTGGCGCTTGGGGATAGGCCAGGGGACAGAGCTGTGGAACTGGCCCACCTTACTTAAAGGCCCCTTGACTCTCACTGAAGGGTGCCAGCTGCCAGCCAGCTCAGCAGGCTGGAGGATGATACCTGATTTTAATCTCCTTAGCATCACTTCAGGTCTCCGAGGTACAGGTAGCCTCTAGGACAGCTGCCCTGAACCCTGCCTTGTTTTTTTCTCAGCATCAGGTACCCCTCTGAGGAGATTCCATGCAAAGCTGAGAGGACCCTGAGGGAACTGACTTGATTTCATCCGTATGACTCATTCTTGTTTTAAATTTAAATTTTATTCTTAAAAAAAAAAGTGCGTGTGTGTCCGTCCTTGCCCATATGTTCAAAAGTGAGTATGTGGAGGCCAGAGGTTGATTTTGAGTGTCTTCCTCTATTGCTCCCCACCTTACTTTTCCCAACAGGGTCTCTCACTGAACATAGAGGTCGCTGTTTTGGCTAGGGTAGCCAGCCGGTGAAGCCCAGACACCTGCTGGTTCTGCTTTCCCACCCTGGAGCTGGGGCTCTGGGCAGGCACTACAATGCCTGTCTTTTACAAGTCAGCTGGGAATCTTAACTTGAGTCTTTATGCTTGAGCTACAAGCACTTTACCCACTTAACTGTCTCCCCAGCCCCACCTGGCATTTTTTAATTTGACTATTTATGAACCTCATACAACAGATTTAGATTAGCTCCCTATCTGTGCACACACACACACACACACACACACACACATATGCCCATAGAGTCAAACTTGTGCCCCAAGTGCCTTTTGATATGAGTCCACCCATCCACTGAAGCCTGGTCAACCTACCCAGGGGTTTTACTCTTAAACAAATCGACTCCCTCCATCCTAACAGCCTCAGGCAGGGCTGGGATTTCTTACCCACTTCCCCATGTCTCTGCTGGGACAAAAGTCTGGTCTGAGCTTGCACAGGCCTTATACATGCTGTCACCATTGCTGTGAGTTCATATGACTGACTGCTGTCTGAAAAACTCTGTCTCCCCATGGTCATCCACCACCTCTGGCTCTTACAATCTTTCTGCTCCCTCTTCTTCGATGATCCTTGAACCTTGGGAGGTCAAGGTTTTGATACGGGTGTCCTATTCAGGGATGAGCACTCTGTGGCCTCTTACTCTTTGCACATTGGCGGTTGTGGGTTTCTGTGTTAATCACCATCTGCTGCATAAGAGAGGAGGCACTTCTGTGAGAGTCAGAGATACGCTAATCTATGGGCATAACAAGTCATTAGGAGCACCTACTTATTCTAAACAGCCCTGTGCCTTTGTTTAGTTTCTTTCCTCTAGAAAGATTCCCTAGAATAGACCCTTCTCCTAATAGCATCATGATTCATGGTTCTTCTTTTGTGTTGCTCTGAAGGTCATCTGTGGGTCCCACGGCAATAAGACCACGTGCAGTGGTGACCAGACTCTGGGAGACACTGAACACCACATGTACCAGTGGGTGTACGCAGCAAGCATGGTGTCTGTGCTGGCATTTGGCATCATCAAAGGCTTCACCTTCACCAACGTTACACTGATGGCATCCTCCTCACTGCACAACAGAGTATTTAACAAGGTGGCGCCACCAGGGGCTGCGTGCCTACCTGATTATTCAGGTTTATTAGACCCTTACCATGTGCCAGGCACTGTGTTGGACTTGGGACAAGATGGCTGTCCTGGAGCCTAGCAACTAGTTTTCAAGTCATCTTCCACTTATCTAAACACCAAATGTGAAGGCCAGTTTCACAAGCGAAGGGCACATTTTAGACCCTTAGGCTGGAAGGATGGTGGAGGAGATGCACATCTTGCTGTCAAGAGCTCCAATGACGGCCTGAAGATGTGACCCTTATGCTTTCCTCTCCTGCTGTACTGTAGTGAGCAGAGCCCTCACCAGAACATGGGTATGCTCTGCACTTTGGAATGGAGAGACAAGTAGAAGAGGGGCTCACAATCCCCCCTCTTCCAAGAGCAGCAGCCTCCCCTGTCCCAGTCTGTACCTGAGGTGTGGAGAGGAAGCCCGGCCCTTGGGGCCCCAGCAGAGGCACAATCTCCCTCACATTCACTTGTGGTGGCCTAAGAATAGGGAGCACATGCCCATTTTCCAAAGACCTCTTGACTCACTGGGCTGTGTTCTAGGGAAGGACCTGCCCCCACTGTGCCTTTCTGCTGGTGGAGTAGCCGGAGTTCTTTGAAACCTCACGCTGACTCAGTTCGACCCTCTGCCTTTGTCCACAGATCGTCAGGAGCCCAATGAGCTTCTTTGATACAACCCCCACTGGCAGGCTAATGAACCGCTTTTCTAAAGATATGGATGAGCTGGACGTGAGGCTGCCGTTTCATGCTGAGAACTTTTTACAGCAGTTTTTTATGGTGGCGTTTCTTCTTGTGATACTGGTTGCTGTGTTTCCTGTTGTCCTTTTGGTCCTGGTTAGCCTTGCTCTCGTCTTCTTCACTCTTTTTTGGTAGGACTATACACAACCTAAAACGGGGAAATAAAAACTGTGTAACACACACATACACACACACACACACACACACACACACACACACACACACACACACACACGGAAGAGTAAGTATACACAATGACTGGGAGTCAGGTGACTCAGAGTGCCTGCTTTCTTGTCTTATGGGAGACTGCCTTGGGTTTTGGCACTTAGTAAACACCAGGTGCTATGCTAAGTGCTTTGCATACATCTGGCTTTTCAGCCCTAGAGCAATGCTGGGAGGTGGGTAAATTATTGGGAGGCTAAATCATTGGTCCCAGGCCAGGAAACTAGTAACCACGGTTGCCATCAGTCTGCTGATGCATTCTTAACTACTGGGCTCCTCCATTCCTGCTGCTGGAAAATCGAGAGGAGACCTGTCTCTAGTCACTCTGAATTTTTAGACATTGTCTTCACTCCAGCCAGAAGTTGATGTGGACAGAGAATGGGCGTTCCTTCTGCACATGCACCTGGAGGGAAGAGGGAGGTGGCAGTGGCCCAGCTTCCAGGGGACATGGTCACTCCCTGTTTCTATGAAGGTGCAGAATGGCTCTCAGCAGGCACCCTGGAAAGTATTGAGGGGACAAAGGGCTGAAAATGAGAAAAATTTGTACCAGAGTTCCAGTTTTGTTATGGTACTAGTTGGAGGACCTTGAAATGTCACAAATTTGTTTCTTCATCCCCCAAATTTCTAGTCATTAAAATGTAGCCAACTCTCTGGCTCACCTGCTTCAGAGAGTTGTTGTGAGGATTAAATGAGACTTGATGATTAATTCCTTGTCAAGAAAAAATAAAATGAATTATTAAGCAAACTTGAGAGATTCAGAGTTTGGGTAAGAGCGGATCAGGGACAAGAAATGAAGGAACCCAGGGGTCATTTACCAGGCAGTCACCAGGGTTTCACACGTGGTAGAATTTTGGGTGTCAGGGAGGGGAGCAAGCAAGAATGACCCATGGTGGGGACTGACGTGCCAAGACACATAGTCTGGGAGAAGAAGTAGTTCAGCTTTGGACTCAGGCTCCTGAATCAAATCTGAGGATGGAGCCATTGATAAATTAATGACAAAAGTGCAAGGGACGCCCCATGGATGGAGGCTGGCTCTCGATTCTGATGGGAGCAGGTGTGGTGATGGGAGTTAGTGTCCATGCCCTGGGAGCCCACAGAGCCAGGCTATCGCTGCAGCACCCTTTCTGTGTCACTGAGAAAAAGACACATATTTCCAAGTTCAAGGATTTGTTGTGATAATGAGACAAAAATGTTTTCTGGAAGTCCTTCTCACAGACAACCATGTGATGGATATGAGAACTTCAAACAGACTACTTGAGCTCTGTTCATTCTGTTACACCTGTATTTGGCCATTGTGGCTATCTATTCTACTTATGCTATTGATTAGCTTAGTAAAAGGTTTTTCTTTTTTTAAATCTGCCCTGTATACTCACTTTTTTTTTTTTTGCTACAAAGACAGGAAAGACCAGAGAGGAGAGCTTGATTGAAATATTTGTAAATTTCTAATGAACTCTGAGCTACTGAGGTTCCTCACCCCTGTGGGTTCACGTTAGGTGAGAGTCTAGAGGCAATCTTGGCTCCCTCCAACAGCCAGCAAACTTGCATGCTCAAGGACACAGGTTTATACTCAGTGAGGATTCTGGGGTTTCCACCTATGGTGTGAGATGGTATCCTCAGAGAGTTCAGTTTTAAATTCAGCTTCCGAGGCAGTCAGGATGTTTGTACTAAATTACTTTGGAAAAGTCTTTGGAAGGCCACACATTAGAAACCAGGTCAGATCACTCCTTCTTTGGTTGGTCATCAAAAAATGCTTGATTTGTGTTTAATAACTCACTATAGTGAGTGAAAACTTTGGGTCTTTGAAGACTAGAGCCACATCCTTGCCACATGCCATTCTTGCTATGATAAGTTCTCAGATCTGAAAGCAAATGAACTACTGGTATGTCTATACTCCTCAGATGCCCATTCTCACACAAGCAGACAGGGCAG
Source organism: Nannospalax galili (assembly GCF_000622305.1). Classification (NCBI taxonomy): domain Eukaryota; kingdom Metazoa; phylum Chordata; class Mammalia; order Rodentia; family Spalacidae; genus Nannospalax; species Nannospalax galili. The sequence continues at coordinate 1,416,226 of NW_008358988.1, forward strand.
CCTGGGGAGGAACGGCAGGCTCCTCTCTGCCCCAGTTATGGCACCAACCCTGGTTGGATGGCTTGTGCTGATGCTGAGTTCCTTGAGACCTGACTTTGTGACCGTTTTGGACCTTCTCATTCTCCTGGCAGCATTTTCCACCGAGGAGTCCAGGAGCTCAAGCAGGTGGAGAACATCAGTCGGTCACCTTGGTTTTCCCACATAACCTCCTCCATGCAGGGTCTGGGGGTCATCCATGCCTACAACAAAAAGGATGATTGTATCAGCCGGTGAGTTGATGGGCCCTTGCTCCAGGGTCTCCCCGTGTCATGCTCCATCCAAAATAGGAGGATCAGGAGCTCTATTCCTATTACTTTGAGCTCCAAAAGATATAATTAGTTAGGGGAGCTCACTCCATAATGCCATAATGACCTCAGTACATGACTGTATGAGGGAGGGAGGGAGGGAGGGAGGGAGGGAAGGAGGGAGAGAGAGAGAGAGAGGAGAGAGAGAGAGAGAACTTGGGTGTACAATGCTGGGGGGGGTGAACCCAGGGCCTCGTGAATGCTAGGTAAGCACTACACTCTTGCAATACACCTTCAGCTCTGTCTTTTTTTTTTTTTGTTTTTTTTTTTTTGGGTGGTCTCCCTGTAACCCCAACTGGTTTGGTACTCACTACTCCCTCTATAGACCAGGCTGGCCTAGACTCAGAGATCCACCTGAGTATGCCTTCTGTGTATGCCATCACGCCCAGCTCATTTTTCACTCTTAATGGTGAAAATGTTTTAAATTTAGGAGAACGGAGGAAAACAGCAAGTAGAAGTCTCCCCCGTGCCTCAAATCCTGATCCTGTCCATATTTTCATGTACATGTTGTATATTCCTAAATTGAAAATCCAAAATCTGAACTGTACCTAAATCCCAAACTTGTAGAATGCTGCCGCAACACTGTGAGGGGAAAAATCCCTCAGTTGGCCTCACTTGATGGACTGTAGTCTAAATACAGGCACAATACAAATACTGTGTAAAAGTTACATGAAGGCACTCATTCCAGTTGTACAGGTCTGTATTCCCAGCTACTCAGGAGGCTGAGAAAGGAGGATTACAAGTTCAAGGCTTGCCTTGGCTACAAAGTGGGTTCTAGGCTATCCTGCATATTTTAGAGAGACCCTGCCAAAATAAAAATAAAAACGTAAGGAAAATGGCTAGGGGACATGTGTAGCTCAGTGGCACAGGGTTGCTTAGCTGTGTGAAGCCATTTCCAATTCCCAGCACTGCAAAGTTGAATAAAACAAACAAAAGAATAACCTGCAGGCGATGTGTATAAGGTACGAATGATGCATGTGGTTATGCTTGGTTCTAATTTCCAAGGTAACTCATATTCCAAAATTTTTAAAAATCCCCTTTTGGAGATGCTCCCGGTCCCAAGCATTCCAGATAAGGGATGCTTAACTTATATTTCTTTTTCATTCTTTTATTTTTCACTAACAAAGTTTTTGTTTAAAAATTACTTTAAATATTACTGAATATCCTTTTTTCTGTTATTATTAAAATAATCTATTTTTAATTGTTTTTTTGTGTATTTCATACAGAGCATCTCAAACAATATTAATCATCTTTATACCTCCATCCCCACAGGCACCCTCCCATACTCCCCAACCCCACCCCACTGGAGCCCATATACTCTGTTATCCCTGTTACTGCCCACTGTGCTGTCAGTGCCCCCAGTGCAAGTCCATCTGTTGAGTCTAGTCAGCTTATCTAGAGTCCCTTGTTTTAGGAAGATCAGCTCTTCTTCATCTAGCAGCAATCAGTTGCCAACATTCCCCCAGACAAGATTGGGGTCTGCTGTTCATTCTCCTGGTTCTATGCTGGGTTACTGTCTGCCTGAGTTTGCATGGGACTTGTGTATGTTGATCCCATGCCATAGAATCATATGAGCAGGTTCCCAGGAGCTTGTAGGAATCTGTTTCCATATGGTCACGCACGTCCTCCCTGGCTCTTACAATCTTTCTGCTCCCGCCCTTCCAAGATGGTCCCTGAGCCTTGGGTGGATGAAGTTTAATAAAGGGGTCCTGTCCATGGACCATTATTTAGCAGGCTCTTGATCTCTATGCTTTGGCCATTTGTTACCCTTTGTGTTCCTGGTCCTCTGCTTTATGAGGGAGCTTCATTATTGAGAACTGATTCATCAGTGTCCTCTTCTTTATCCCTGTTCTATGTTCCATGAGCCTTAGGTGTAGAGGTTGCATTGCAGGTGTGTCCCTTAGGTCTGGGTAATTCATAGACAATGTCCCCATGTGACCAATTGTGGTACTTGGTATTAGTCTCTGACTGCTGCAAAATGAGCTTCTTTGATGAGTGGTGACTGGGATATTTATCTGTAAATATAAGGATTCATATTTCACACATAGTAAGAAATCACATTAGTCTAGTGATGTGAGAGTTTTGGGGTTTTCTCTAAGATCTATGACCACTCCAGCCATGGGTATTGTTGTGTTACAGTACCATACTTGAGTTGGCTTTTAGTCAAATTAGGTAGCTGTTGATTGTCCCCAAGGAAAAAGTGCCACTACTACTACATCAATGACTATGCTGTGCTGGCCGTCGATGTGGTTATTTGGTCTTGAAGCTGGTGTTGGACCATCGATTGATGTTTCCCATGGCACTTTCACAGTGTTTTCCAAAGCTATGAGAGCTGCCTTCAGGGGAAGTGGCTTCCAGGTCAGTTTCAGCTCTGTTTCTCCAAATCCTGTGTCTGATGTGTGTTCTGTCTTCAGCAGTAGGGTCTTACCTTCAAGTTCTGGGAGGCCATCAAGGGCTGTGGCAATAGCCTGTAGAATTTTGGGAGTCTCTTGGACCACCCTGGCCAACAACTCATGGAAGGTTTCTCCAGTCTGGCACTGTTTCTTTTTATGTAGCCTTTAGCTATACATATGGACTCATGTAGAGATAATGTATGTATAATTTGTCAGTAGGTTGTTGGACTAATATGATTCCCTCTGTCTTTTAAAACTAGCTAGGCATTACTTATCTCTCTCACTATCTAACCCATCCACTATGGTCTCCCCATTTAAGGTGCCCCCATTTTCCCCATTTCTTCCTTAATAATACCCTTCTCCTATGGTCCCACCTCTCTTGGGCTCCTTCTTCCCCTTTATCCCCAAGGTTCCTTGTGTAACCCTCCTTCCCCTTTCCCATTTAAATAACCCCATTTTATCCATTTCTCCCATAGTAACGCCTGTTTCCTACTGTTCTTCTCTTTTGTATTATTTATTTTCCTTTACCTCCATGGTTCCTTTTCATTATCCTAGTTCCTGTAGTTATGTCTGGATACATACTCACTTATAAGGATTTGGTGCTAGGATGCACATATGAGGGAGAACATACGTCGTTTATTTTTCCAAGTCTGTTACGTCACTTACTATAACAGTTTCTGGTTCCATCCATTTACCTGCAAATTTCATGATTTCATCTTTCTTTACTGCTGAGTAAAACTTCATCGTATAAATGAACCACATTTTCATTATCCACTCATCAGTTGAGGGACACTTAGGTTGCTTCCATCTCTTAGCTATTGTGAAAAGAGCAACAACAAGCATGGATGTACAAGCGTCTCTGCGATAGAATGAGTCCTTTGGGTATATGCCAAGGAGTGGTATAACTGGGTCAAATGGTAGGTTCATTTGTAGTTTTTTAAGAGTTCTCCACACTACTTTCCATAGGGATTGAACAAGTTTGCAGCCCCACCAGCAGTGGATGAGTGTTCCCCTTTCCCCACATCCTCACCAACATTTGGTATCATTTGTTCTCTTGATCTTAGCCAGCCTGACTGGGGTAAGATGAAATCTTAAAGTGGTTTTAGTTTGCATTTCCCTAATTACTAATGATGTAGAACACCTTTTAAGATGCTTCTTAGCCATCTTTATTTTTTCTTTTGAGAACTCTGTTCAACTCCTTAACCCAATCTTTTAATTGGGTTGCTTTCTTTATTGAGTCTTTGTGTTTTGAGTTTGTTATATATTCTGGATGTTAAATCTCTGTCGGATGTGTCACTGGTGAAGATTCTCTCCCATTCTGTGGGTTTTCTGTTCGCTTCCTTTGTTGCTTCTTTTCATGTACAGAAGCCTTTTAGTTTAATGAGGTCCCATTTGTTGATTCTTGACCTTATTTCTTGAGCAATTGATGTCCAGTTTAGAAAATGCTTTCCTAAACCTATATCTTGTAGGTTATTGCCAATGTTTTAATGTTTTCTTCTAACAGTTTCAGAGTTTAAGGTTTCACATTGAGGTCTTTCATCCATTTGGAGTTGACTTTTGTGCAAGGCAAAAGATAAGGATCTAGTTTCATTCTTCTACAGGTGGAGATCCAGTTTTGCCAGCACCATTTGTTGAAGATGCTGTCTTTCCTCCAGTGAATGTTCTTGGCCCCTTTGTCAAAATCAGGTGGCCGAAGTTGCATGTACTCATATTTGAGTTTTCAATTTTGTTTCATTGATCTACAGGTCTATTATTGTGCCAGTACCATGTTGTTTTTATGACTGTAGCTCTGTAATATAGTTTAAAATCTGGTATAGTAATCCCCCCAGCATTGCTTTTAGTGCTCAGGTTTGCTGTGGCTATCTGAGGTCTTTTGTGCTTCCATATGAATCTTAGGATTTTTTTTTCCAATTCTGTGAAGACTGTCATGGAGATTTTGATTGGCATTGCATTGAATATATAAATGGCTTTTGGTAGAATGGTCATTTTCACAATATTAATTCTTCCAATCCATGAGCATGGGAGGTCCTTCCATCTTTTAATTGGGTC
>NW_008358988.1:1421562-1438808 GCF_000622305.1 Nannospalax galili
GTCTTTGAGTCCATTTATATGATTTATGACATTTATTGACTTACGTATATTGAACCATCCCTGCATCTCTGGAATAAAGCTTACTTAATCATGGTGGATGATCTTTTTAATGTGTGTCTGTAGGCAGTTTGCAAGTATTTTGTTGAGAATTTTTGCATCGTTAAGGACATGCGTCTATAGTTTTCTTTTTTGGTTTTATGTTTATCTGGCTTTGCGATTAGAGTGATGCTGGCTTCATAGAAGGAATTTGGAAGTTCTCCCTCCATTTCTATATTTTTGAATAAATTAAGTAGTATTGGATGCAGATCTTCTTTAAATGTCTGACAGAATTCTGCTGTAAATCCATCTGGTCCTGGGCTTTTTTTAGTCGGGAGGTTTTGTATTACTGTTTCAATTTCCTTATGTGTTATGGGTGTGTTTAAGCTGTTCATCTCTTCTTGGTTTAGTTTTGTGAGTCCCATGTTTTTAGATACCTGTCCATTTCTATTAGGTTTTCAATTTAGTAGTGTATAGGTTTTTAAAGTATTCCCTTATAATGTTCTGGATCTTTCTGGTGTCTGTTGTGATGTTTCCCCTTTCATGTCTTATTTTGTTGATTTGGAGGTGCTCTTTCTTTCTTTTGGTTAACTGGCCTAGTGGTTTATCATTTCAAAAACCTGATTTTTGAAATTTCTTCTTGTCTGCTGGGTTTGGGTTTCATTTGTTGTTGCTTTTCAAGTGTCCTGAGTTGCAATGTTAAGTCATTTATTTGTGTTCTTTCTGATTTTTAATGTATGCACTTAGAGCTATTAACTTCCCTCTAAGGATTGCTTTCAACATGTCCCAGAGGTTTTGTCGTGTTGTATTGTCCTTTTCATTTAGTTCCAGGAATGCTTTTATTTCTCTCTTAATTTCTTTGATCCATTCGTCATTCAGGAGTGTGTTGTTTAATCTACATGTGTTCATGTAGTTACTAGGGTTTCTTCCAGTGTTGATTTTAAGCTTTATTGCATTGTGGTCTGATAAAGTGCATGGAATTATTTCAATCTTTTTGTATTTGTTGAATCTTATTTTGTGCCCCGGTATATGGTTGATTTTGGAGAAAGTTCCATGGGGCGCTGAATAGAAGGTATGTTTTTTGGTGCTTGGGTGAAATATTCAGATGTCTGTTAAGTCCATTGGATGTATGGTATTGTTTAATTCAGATGTCTCTCTGTTAATTCTCTGTCTTGTTGACCTCTCTAATGGGGACAATGGGCTATTGAAGTCCCCTACTATTATAGAGTTAATCCATGTTTTAAAGTCCTGTAGTAGTACTGTTTTTATGAAGTAGGGTGCACCAGAGTTTTGTGCACATATATTCATGATCATAATATCTTCTTGGTCAGTTGTTCCTTTGGTCAGAATGAAGTGACTCTCTTTATCTCTTCTGATTAGTTTTAATTTGAAGTCTGTTTTGTCAGATATTAGTATTGCAACTCCTTTTTTCTTAGTACCATTTGCTTGGAATATTTTGTTTCTTAATCCACTCAACTAGTCTGTGTCTTTTGACTGGGGAGTTCAGTCCATTCATATTTACAGTTATTAATGAAAGATGTGTATTGATTCCTGTGTTTTGATTTCTGTTCACATTCTTGATAAAGCTGTGCATTTCCACAGTTATACCTTCATTGAGTTTCTTTCCGTCACCCCTTGGGTATAGTCGTTCCTTTCTTCAGCTCTTTGTATTGCTTCAAAAACTCTCTGAAGGGCTGGTTTTGTAGACATGGATTCTTTCAGCCTATTCATGTCATGGAAGATTTTTCTTTCCATTTCAACTATAATAGACATTTTGGCTTGGTAAAGTAATCTGGGTTGGCATCTGTGGTCATTTAGATAGCCCTGCCCCTTAATGGGCTAGACTCCTTCTAAAAAGCGTAGGAAGGAGGTGGGATCATAGCTTATCAGAGGAACGTCCGGATCACCCCTCTAAGGATTATTGGTACTTGGCAGGGATATACTATTTGGGTTTTTCATGTTCTTATTTTTTCCCTGTGACTTTGACTTGTAGATTTCTTTTGTAGTTCTGATTCTTGTGTGAGAGTTAAGGCTTCCTTTGTTGAATTTAGGTCTGCTTCTGTTTGTAAACTTTATGTGCCTTTGTGGTTTACTTGTTGGGCATGAAAAGCTGGTTGGTCTAGGCTTCAGGTTCTCTCTTTTGATTTTATATTGGAGGGGCCAGATAGCGTTAGTCCTGCTTCTCAGGAGTTCCAACAGAGGCCCAAGCCCAAGTCAGATGAAGATCAGATGCTCTTGGGCTTTCTCCTAAGGTCTAAGATATATGATCTCTCTAGCCATGTGTATTTGGCTATGTTTACAGTACCACACATGAGTTTTCACTCATTCAGTGGGCTTTAAATCCAGTTAGGTAGCTGTTTTTACCCCCAAGATTACAGTGCCACTACTGTCCCAATATAGTTTGCTGTGGTTGTTACAACAAACAGTGTAGTTTGTTGTGATTATTAGGTCTTAGAGCTGGAGTTGGACCATCAGTTGATGTTTTCCCTTAGCAGCTTGCGTAGTGCTCTCCAAAACTATGATAGCTAGCCTTCAGGGAGGAGACTTCCAGGTCAGTTCCAGCTCCATTGCTCCAAATCCTGTGTCCAAAGTATGCCATGTCTTCAGCAGTAGGCACTTACCTTTAAGTTCTGGAAGGCAATCAAGGGCTGTGGCAATAGCCTGTGTAATTTTGGGAGTCTCTTGGACTACCCTGACCAACAACTTGAAGGGAGGTTTCTCCCGTCTGGCACTATTTATTGTTACATAGCCTTCAGCTACACACATGGACAAATGTAGAGATAGTGTATGTGTAATTTTTCAGGTTTTTGAACTAATATATTTCCCTCTGACTTTTTATACCAGCTAAGCCTTATTTATCTCTCCTTTCTCTCTAACACTCCCTCCTCCCTCCCCAGTTAAAGTAAACCCATTTTCCTCATTTATCCTTGATAATACTTGCCTCCTATGGTTCCCCCTCTCTTGTGCTCCTTCTTTCCCTTTACCCCTATAGTTCTTTGTATAACCCTCCTTCTCCCCGTTCCATTTAAATACCCCCACTTTACCCATTTCCTCCTTGGTAACATCTGTCTCCTACTGTTCTTCCCTCTCAGGCTCCTTCTATCTCTTTACTTCCTGAATTCCTTTCCATTTTCTTGGCTTCTGCAGTTACATCAGGATATGTATACTCACATATAAGGATTTGGTGCTAGGATCCACAAATGAGGAAGAATCTATGTCGTTTGTTTTTCTGAGTCTGTGTTACTTCACTTAATATAAAAGTTTCTAGTTCCATCCATTTACCTGCAAATTTCTTGATTTCATCTTTATTGCTGAGTAGAACTTCATTGTGTAAATGTACCACATTTTCATTATCTACTCATCAGTTGAGGGGCATTTAGGTGGCTTTCATTTCTTAGTATGAAAAGAGCAGTAACAAACATGGATGTATCTCTGCAGTAGGATAAGTCCTTTTTGTATATGCCAAGGAGTGGTATAACTGGATCATATGGCAGGTTCATTTTTAGTCTTTTAAGAGTTCTCCATACTGCTTTCCCTAATGATTGCATGAATTTGCAGTCCCACCAGCAGAGAATGAGTGTTCTCCTTTCTCCACATCCTCTCCAGAATTTGGTATAATTTGTTCTCTTGATCTTAGCCAGCCTGACTGGGGTAAGGTGAAATCTTAAAGTGGTTTTAATTTGCATTTCCCTAATTACTAAGGATTTTGAACACTTTTTAAGGTGTTTCTTAGCCATCTTTATTTCTTTCTTTGAGAACTCTCTATTTAGATCTTCAGCCCATCTTTTAATTGGGTCATTTGTTTCCTTGATTCTTTGTTTTTTGAGTTCTTTATATATTCTGAATGTTAAACCTCTGTCAGATGTGTTGATGATGAAGAGTCTTTCCCACTCTGTGGGTTTTCTCTTCACTTCCTTGGTTGTGTCTTTTGCTATACAGAAGCTTTTTAGTTTAATGAGGTCCCATTTATTGTTGACCTTAATTCCTGAGTAACTGATGTCTGATTTAGAAAGCTCCTTATAAAAATTGTTTTTAAGAAAATTGTCTATTTTTATTTTATGTTTATGAGTGTTTTGCCTGCATGTATGTAAGTGCACTCATGTCATGCAATGCCCACAGAGAACAGAAGAGGGTGTCGGATCCCCTGGAACTGGAGTTACATATGGTTGTGTGCCTCCATGTACATGGCTGTGAGTCGCCATGTACATGCTGGGACTTGACCCCAGGTACTATGCAAGAGAAGCCAGTGCTCTTATGCACTGAGTCATCTCTCCAGCCCTGTAAAATAATTTTTTAAGCTTACATTTCCTTTCATTTTGTGGCTAGGCCATTTTCCTTCTCTTCAAAGTGTGAAGACTAGATTTGTAAATTTTTCCCACGTCCTCTAACTTCAGACTTCTAATATACCCATAGGAAATGCGTAAGTCATAACTTTTGGTGAGTTAATGGTCTACAAGCTGTCTCTGTATGACTCAGTGAAGATGAAGATTCAGAATAAGAAAAACTATGTGACAGAGAGAAAGAGAGGAAGAACGTCAGAAATTCACAAAGATAGTGATAGGGTATTTGAAAAATGCAAAGAAAAAGATCGGTGACTCACAGAATAGAAACCAAGACAAACACACCTCTAGTCTCATGGTTGCCTGATGGGGCAGGCACAAGCAGAAAGATTTCTTAAAGTGTTATGAGGGTTTGAGCTCTCAAGAGTTGGCTGTTCAGAGAGAAGAGAGGGGACCAGCTGGTGCAGGAGAGGAGGGCAAAGGAGAGGGCCATGGAGGAAGGCAGTCGGTAGGTGCATGAATAATGACAGGAGACAACTTCAGTGGTGCCATGATGCATCTGTCACCATGCCTGTTAACTAAAAACATTAAAAAAATCAGCTACTCAATGCAAAATCCCCACATAAAGTCAAAAGAAATATCCAGACTAATAGATACAGATCTCATCACAGAAACACAAGAAAGTGCAAGGTAACCAAACTCCTAAAGATCCTATCTTTTCAGTTATGAATTTGAAGATATGGAAATAGATTAAAGGTCAGATGGAAATTTCAAAAGTTTACTAGTAAAAATGATCAGGGACCTGAAAGAGGATGCATACAAGCAGATGGACACAAAGCAGGACAGCCAGCAACACAGGAAACATCCAACAAAATGGTTAAGAAAATCAGCAATATGAGTAAAGAAGTTACTGACATGGAAGGAAAATTCATCAAGGAAACTGAGATTTATGAAAACAAACAGAAAGTTAGAAACAAACAAAAGTCAATGAACCAAATTGAAAAACAGAGTAGAATGTATTACTAATTAACTTGGCCAAGAAGGAAGAAGGAATGTCAGGGATGGAGGACAAAGTCAAGGAAATACCTTCCTGAAGGATGACCACAACATCCATTAACTCTGGGATACTATCAATAGACCAAGCCTAAGAAAACATGAAATAGAAGAGGGAGCTGAGATTAAAAACTGGGAGAATAATCTATTCAATAAAATTATACTGGAAAATTTCCTCAACTTTAGAGAAAGACATAGATATCAAACTGAAGATGCACCCCAAGTAGACATGATGAGAGAAGAATTTCTGCATGATTACAGTTAGGATATAAAAAATGCAAAGAAAAATAATATAAAAACTTTAAGAGGAACATGCTCACCGACAAAGGCATAAACACCAGAATAACACTAGAACTTTGTCAGTAATCCCAACCAGGAAAGTACAGAATGATATAATTCAAGCCCCAAAGTAAATAACCTCCAACTAAGAGCAGTATATCCGGCAAAGCTATCTTTTAAAATTAATACTGAAATAGGGCTATTTCAAGACAAGCACATAATAAGGGGCTCATGACACTCAAGCTAACACTACAGAAAAAACTTAAAGGAATACTTTATAAAAAGGAAGAACTCAACTTTAATCATGGGAACACAGAAAAGAATAACATTCTTGAGAGCACAGATGAACAAAGGAGAGCTAGGAAGGAATCCACCATGCCTAACACAGTAAATCAGTAAATTCCAAATACTAGTAGGGGAGGGAAAAAAGAACAAACAATAATTGAATCACCTAGAAAAACAATAAAAATTTATGGGAACTGGTAGACATCTCTCAGTAATGTAACCTTACATATAAATGGCCTCAACCCATCAATTAAGAGATTCAGACTGGCTGGCTGGACTAAAAAATTAGATCTAAATTGGTGTTGTGACACAGGCTTGTTGTCCCAGTACTTGGGAGGTAGAAGTAGGTGGATCAAAGTTCAAGGTCATCCTTGGCTATATAATAAGTTTAAGGCCAGCCTGGGCTACAAGAGATCCTGTCTCAAAACAAAACAAAAGACAAAACAAAACAACAAAATCCCAAACCCTCCAATCTCACACCCCAAGAAAATTAGATTTAGCTATTATCACCAAGAAACATACCTTATTGGTAAGCATTGATACCTACAGACTGAGGGTGAAAGGATGGAAACCAGTCTATCAAGTGAATGGAAGCAGAAAAGAAGGTGGTATAACTATTCATGGATCTAATAAAGAAGACTTCAAAGTTAGTCACAAGACATAAGGCAGCGGCTACATGCTAATAAAGTGAATGATCCACCAAGAAGACAATGATTATAATATGTATGCTATGGTTGTTAATATTGACTGTTAGCTTGACAGACCTAAAATCATCTAGGACATAAGCCTCTGGGCATGTCTGTGAGGAATTATCTAGATTAGGTTAGCTTCTGGGCGTGTCTGTGAGGGATTATCTAGATTAGGTTAATTGAAGTAGGAAGACTCACCCTGAATGTGGGTGGTAACATTCCAGGGGCTGAGGCTCCAGGCTACATAAAAGAAGAAAGATAGCTAAGAACAAGCATCCATTGCTATTTGCCTCCTGGCTGCAGACACAATGTGTCCAATTGTCTCAAGTTCCTGCTGCCATGATGGACTGTACCCTCTAACTCTGAGCCAAAATAAACCCTTCCTTCCACAGGTTGTTTTTTCCAAGTATTTTGCATCAGCACTGAGACAAGTAAGTGACTAATGTATATGATATGCACTGAATGTTGGGCACCCAGTTCAATGAAACAAACAGAAAGGGGCATGAAGTTCTGATAGTTCTGATATAATAATAGTAGGTAGTTTGTCACTCTCATCTTTAAATAAGTCATCCAAATTGAAAGTCAACCAAGAAAATTCTGAGTTAAGTTACAAATGGCTCAAATGGATGTAACAGATAGCTGCAGATAATTTCATCAATCAGGTACAGAATATTTACATTGTCTCAGCAGCCAACGGAATGTTCTTCAAATTACATTCTAGACCACAAAACAAGTCTTAACTAAATACAAAACACTGAAATAAGTTCTTTGACCTTATTGGATCATGATGGAATAAAACTAGAAATCAAAATTAAGAGAGCTAACAGAAAAGATTAAAATACTTGGAAATTGAGCAAGTACTCTTGCAGGACCAGGGGATCATTAAAGAAACCAGGAAGGAAATTTTTAAAAAATCCTAGAATTAAATGAATATGAACACACAGTTTTCCAGAGCCTTTGGGCTACAGCTAAGGCAAATCTAAGAAGAAAATTTATAATAGTTATGAGTGCTTACCTAAAAAAATCATAGACACCTCAAATAAACAATCTGATGATATATTTCAAGTTCTTAGAAAAACAAAGATAAGCCAAACCCAATAGCAGTAGATGGGAGGAAACAATAAAGATCAGGAAAGAAATTAATGAGACGGAGACTAAAAGAATCAATTAAACAAAAGTTGTTTCTCTGACAAGATAAATAAGTTTGACAAATCCCTAGCCAAACTAGCCAAAAATAAAAAGAAGACCCAAATTGATAAAATTAGAGATGGAACAGGGGAGGTCAACAGGTTCCAATGAATACATGGAACTGGGGAGTACTTGAAAGCTTATAGTCCAAAAACCTCTGGAAAATATAAAAGAAATGGATACATTTCTATATACAAACAACCTATCAAAATGATATAAAGAACTTAAACAGATCTGTAACAAACAGTGAGATTGAAGCAGTAATAGAGATCTTCTCTCCAAGAAAAGCTCAGGCCTAAATGGATTCACTACCTGTGATGGTTAGTGTTGATTGTCAATTGACAGAATCTGGAATCATTTAGGAGATAAGCCTCTAGACATACCTGTAAAGGATTATTTAAGTGAAGTTAGTCTTTAGGCCTGTCTGTGAGGGATTGTGTTGACTTGTTTAACTGAGGTGGTAAGATGCACCCTAGAAGTGGGTGGCACCATTCCCTGGGCTTAGGTCTTGAACTGTATACAAAGGAGAAAGTTAGCTGAGTAGGAACAATTATTTCCCTCTCCTTCCTGACTACTGATCAGCTGCTTCAAGATCCTACCACAAGGACTTCTGCACCATGATGGACTTTACCTTTGAACCAAAGGTAAAAATATACCTTTTTCCCTTTAAGTTGCTTTTTTTCAGAGTATTTTTATCACAGCAATAGGAAAAGTAACTAAGATAGAAAATTGGTACTGAGAAGTGGAGCTATTGTGGTAATCACCCTGACCATGTGGCTTTTAGGCTTTTGGAATTTTTTATCTAGTATGTGGAAGAGTTTGGTACTTTGGGCTAGAAAAACCCTAGCATACTAGAAGCAGAACTTAATGAGTAATTCTGATGGAAGCCTGGAAGACATGAATGCTGACAGAAATGTGGAAAGTGGTGGTCTGGTTCATGAGTTTTCAGAGGGAAACAAGAGCCCTCTCAGAAACCTGGATAGGGGCCATTCATGTGATATTTGGTCAGGAATCTTGCTTCACTCTGCCTGTGTCCTGAGAACTTGAGTGAAATTGAACTTAAAGCAGGGAGTGGTGCTACACACCTTTAATTCCGGCACTTTCGAGGCAGAGGTAGGTGGACCTCTGAGAGATCAAGGTCAGCCTGGTCTACACAGTGAGTTCCAGGTCAGCTGGGGTGACAGGGAGACCTTGTCTCAAAAAAACAAAACAAAACAAAACAAATCAAAACAACAAAATCCAACCACCCAACCACCCACCCAACCAAACAGAGAATACGCTTGGCAGAGGAAATTCAAGGCAGGAGAGTCAACATCATTCATGTGGTACTGCTTTTGCAAGCATGAAAGACTGAGGGTGAAATGGAGTCTTGCTGCATGGTTTCAGAGAGCAGCTGTGGCCAGGCAATGTGTGACAGGGTTGGAATCTTGCAAGGATGACCCGAGAGCCATTGTGTGAAGCTGTGAAGATAAAATCTAAGTTTCAGTGGTGATACTAGAATATTGAAGATGTCAGAACCATAGGATGTCCACACAGGAAAGTTGCATGCACTGAGTGGAGCTAATGCAAAAGAGAGGTTGTGTGTGCTACAGGTAGCAGACCTGGAAGAGTGGGGCTACATAATCACTTTGGAGACCAGGTGATTCCATCATGAGTCCAAGATGCCAGATATGGAGCTATAGGATTAGGTGTTTGCTCTGCTGGGTTTCCCTCTTGCTTTGGTTTGGTCATTCCTTGTTATGCCTTGATTCTTCTTTTCTGGAATGTGCCTTTGTATATTGAAACTATGTAACTTGGGTTTCAATGTTGTAGGTGCTCACAGATAAGAGAGTGCCTTGAGTCTCAGAAGAGACTTTGGACTTTTAAACAGTGTTCCAATTCTTAAAGACTACGAGGACTTTTGAAATTGAGATTGAATGAATTTTGAATTATGAGATGGCCATGAGTCTGTGATGAGGAGTAAGGGATTATGATTTAAAAAGGATATGTTTCAGTGTCAAATTGACAAGGGCTAGACTTTTGATGGTTAGTATTGTGTGGATTTGACAGGATCTAGAATTACCAAAGAGAAAAGCTTCTGAACATTCCTGTGAGGGATTATCTTAAATTAGCTTCTGGGCATTCCTGTGAGGGATTATTTTGATTAGGTTAATTGAGGTGGGAGACCCACTGTGATGTTTAGTCTCAGTTGTCAATTTGATAAGACCTAGAATTGCCTAAGAGATAGGTCTCAGTACGTGTCTGTGAGACACTGTCTCGATTAGGTTAACTGAGGTGAGAAATGCTGCTCACTCTGAGTGACACCATTCTCTGTACTGGGTTCCTGCACTGTGTGAAAAGGAGAAATTGAGCTAAGCACAAGCATTCATCACTCTCTGCTTCCTGGCTATGGATGCCATGTGACCAGCTGCCTTAAGCTTCTGCTGCTAAGACTATCTCATTCTGATGGTGTATTCCAAGACCATGAACCAAATAAATCCTTTTATTCTTAAGTTACTTTTGTCAGGATATTTTGCCACAGCAACAGAAAAATAAACAAGATGTTGCCCAATTCTACCAAGCCTTAAAAAGCTAACATCAATATTCTTAAAATTGTTGCACAAAATAGAAATTGAAGAAACACCATCATACATACACACACACAATGCACACACACTTGTACACACATGCAAATTATAGATGAACTTCTTTGATGAACATAGGTGCAAACATTCTCAAAACTTAAAAGTCATATTTAAGGACACTATGACCAAGCTGGTTCCATCCCAGGAATGCAAAGTTGGTTCAACATCCACAAATCAATAAATGTTTTAATATAACTAATAGATTTAAAGACAGAATTCACACGATCATGGTGTTCCTCAAGTCAGTTTAATGAGGATCCCTGGAGAGGGGAAGGAGGTTCTGCACATTCACTACAGTTGCTTTATTTTTCCTGGAGCTTTTTCATCTCAAAGGCCTTGAAAGAGAAAGGGAGAAGGGAAAGTGACCGGTCCCAGGGAAACTGCTTATGGTGGAAGTCCGGCAAGAGCGTACAATCTTCTTGCATGTTCACCGGCAGGATTTCAGTCACATGGACTTACAGAACTGCTAGTCTACACTACGTAGCAACACCCTGTCTCAAAAGAAACAAAGAAGAAAAGGAGGAGTTAATGCTGTGTGCTTAATATTTGCATCTAATTGCTTTCCCCACTGTCTCCCCAGCGTCTCACCAAGCATCTCAGTGTAGCCTTGACTTTACAGCTTGTGTTTGGTTTGGTTAGCTGTAGATCCTGTGTTAGTTTGTCTTGATGTTTTGTCTAGAGTCCCACATCTCACAGACACTTCTGATGTCCAGATCATGAAGAAAGTCCATAGAGCCATTCAGCTTTTTGCCCTGAACAAACAAAGCAGACGGATGCTGTTTTTCCACAGCCTCTTCTCCTAGAAGAGCTTCCTGGAGCCGGCTGAGGCTCTCATGACTGATAGGGGTTCTCCTCTTGTAACATTTGATTTCCAGAGACCTTGGGCTTCTGACTTGGATTGCACTTGCCACTGGACAAGTAGAAAGATCATGGTGCTTGGAAAGTGTTTTTATTAAGCCCCAGTTGGGGGAAAAAAAAAAAAAGTGGAGGATGAGAGGTCTTCCATGCCGAATCCTTGGAGGACTTTAAGGACAGGGTGGGGTAGAAATGCCTGAGGGTGTGTGGGAATTGTGTCTCCCTAGAGGCTTACACTTTTGGAAAAGCTTTCATTTCCCTAGTGGTTCCTAACGTTCTTTCAACAAACCCCTTCCCACTGGGTCAAGGGCCTTTTAGTAGCCAAGGGCTGTATTGTCTCCTGCAGCTAAAGATTAGTTCAGCCTAGTTAAAACTTCAGTTTTGAATATAGTCCTCACAAACTTCTTTTCTCCTAGAGGATTGTGTGTGTGTGTGTGTGTGTGTGTGAGTGTGTGTGTGCCCCCAAGTGTATGTTGGGGACAAGAGACGGGTTTGCAGTTGGGAAGCACTCTTTTTTTTAATTCTTTTTAAACACCCGCTTCCTTTCTCTGAGCCTGGTTCTCTGAAGCTCACACCTGGTAGATGGAGAGGGGGCCAAAAGGTTACCTGCTCGGGTGGCTGCCTACCTCCAAGCCAGTCTCTCCTATCTGATGTTCCTTCTGCTGACCCAGCTCCCTACGCAGGGGTGGCATGGCCAGGTGGAGGCCCCATCGCAACCCAATGCTATGCAGTTCTGTAGGACGTGCTGCTTGTGGCAGATTTGCTGAGCTTTCCCGTGAGCTCTGTCTGGCCCCCACGGCGTTTCTTGGCTGTGGTGGCCTCTTTGCCTCATGCTGAAAAGAATCTTGCCATAACTGTAGGCTCGGTGTCCCCTTTAAACTGCAGGAAGTGCAAGATGCACCCTGCTTATGTCTGGGCAACCAGAACCTCCTGTCCCTAACTCCTGGGCTACACCATCTTTCTGTCACTCTGCCCTGTGCACTTTCTGTTCTCAGTAAGTCCCGGGGCTTAGGGGACATGCAGCAGGGTCACAAGAGAATTTCCCCTCTTTAAAGTGACTCCCTCCCCAGTCCCCCAGCTTTCTAAGCATTGATTTATGTTGTTTGATGTTGTGGCTGGTTTTGAGACAGGCTCTTGCCATATAGTCCAAGCTGGTCTTAAACTTTTTGATCCCTCTGCCTTAGCCTCCCAAGTGCTGGGATTCCAGATATGTACCACTCCCCTCTGATCATGGACAGGTGAGGGGCAGGCAAACACCCTCCCTCCCTTCTCTACCCTCACCATCATTAGCTACCCTGAACATGACTTCCTCCATAACACAGCCTGCCTGCTTTGTAGATCAAGGGAGCCTTGGCTCCTCAAAGCATGAGGTAGATTTCTCCAGGCCTGTGACTCCTGTGAGGCTAGAGTAAGAGGCTCTCAGCAGCCTTTTTCTCAGCTGTGGGCTCCAGTTGCCAGTTCTGGGAAAGACAGAAAAAGCTTGTTAAATTTTTGGAGAATAAAAGGGAAGATAGAGGAGTAGGAGACAAGAACCCAGAGCCAGACCTGCAACAGGCAAGGAATAGATCATCCTTTATTCAAAGAAGATACGGCGAGAGGTAGAGGCTGTCCGGGGAAACCAAGCTTCTACAACTAGACAAAGAAAAGGGGGGGTTTATACTAGGGTTGTGGGGCACAGCTGCACTTAGTGGGGAGTCGAGTTAGCCCAGGCTTAAAGGTCTCCTCAAGACTGTTTCCCCGGGAACTGGCAGGAATGTTATCTGCGGCCTTAGAGGAGACGGGTGGGCTCCACACACATTTCCTCTCAGGCTTGGGAGTGACCAACTGAGAAGGGATGAGCAGAGCCAGGCCTTTAATCCATAGCTGTTAGGTCACTGGGGAAAGTTTGTACATTTACAATTTAGAGCCTTTCGGCTTTAGAGCCTTATGCCTTTAAGGCTTCCTCTAAGGAAGCTCATGGTTCTTCTGAGGTTTGCATAGTCTATCAAAGCCCATTAGCACCTTTGTCAACTGCTGCACGAGCTTTCCCAGAATCCGTGCAAATCGAAGGTGTCTGTATCTCATTTGTGACAGTCACCTTGGGAGAGGCATCGAAAACTCCCTTTCTTCGAGTCCCAGCCTTCAGTTGGTAGAAGCAGAACCTGACCTCTTACTTCATCTGCCTTTCCAATTTGAGGTTTAAGATGCTAAACGATGAGAACTCCAGCCATCTCCTGTACTTCAACTGTGCTCTCAGGTGGTTTGCTCTGAGAATGGATGTCCTCATGAACATCGTCACCTTCATCGTGGCCTTGATGGTGACCTTGAAGTTTGCCTCAATCAGTGCTTCCTCTAAAGGCCTGTCATTGTCTTACATCATCCAGGTAACAGCTGGTGCCTGCTTGAATTTGACCTGGCAACTCTGGCCTGTGGTATATTAGGACGGGTAGTTTCAGATGGATGCAACAGAAAATGCAAAAAGGTTAAAAAACAGAGTTTAGACGTTCACATTATTTAAAAATTTGGGGCAGTTGTGTGGGCTTCAGGCATAGTTGGAGCTTGGCTCTTGGTTCTGTCCCCTCCTGTGATGTCTCCCTCTTAGCTGTGCAATGGTGACCAACGGTTTCAGGTCTACAGGATGAGGACAGCAGGAGACAACATTTCTTTCCTTCACCACTGAAACAAAAGCCTGAGCTTTATTCTCGTTGGGTTGACGTAGGCATCCAAGAACTAGTTAGTGCTTTGGTGGGAGTGGGGTCGTACATTCAGGCCAAGGGGTGGAGTGACGTCCATCCCACCCCCAGTCACACAACTGTTTCACAATGGGAAGAGTGACATGAATGCCGGAGAGGCAAGAGCCATATCTGGCAAAGGATTACTGACTGACAGCTCCTTGGCAGCTTGGGTGTTTCTTCCGAATAATAATGTAAGAGGTGAGCATGGTAAATGAGCTCCTTTCCTTCCCTCAAGAACCTTGTGACACTTCCATAAGTCCTACTTTGCGGTGAGAAAACTGAGATGAGAGACATGCACCTGTTGTGTGTGGCTATGATTTAAGCTGGTGTTAGTCTGAATCCCTTCCCTGGGTATGTGTTTCCAGGTGTCCTCTCTGGAAACTTTCCCCATTAAGTCCTTTCCTTTGGCACCCTGAAATTTTAAGACAAGGTATCTAATTGTGGGTTTTTTAAAATATTCTGCTCAACAAAGTAGGTCATTATTAATATTGTTGTTGTTGTTAGAATTTAGGGTACAGAAAAGAAAGGGAGCAGGGAAAGGGACCAATGCCAGACCTTTCAACAGATGAAGACTGCATTTATTCAAGGCCCAGGGAGTGACAGCAGTCTCCTCGAGGGATTTGAGCTACTGCACCAAGGAGGAAAAGAAATACAGCTTTCTAACATGGGAAAGGGGCTTAGGTGGACACAGGTTAGAACAGATGCTGAGGGTACGTGTAGGTTAGGACTTTAATAGTCTGTGGCACCCTTTTTCCTGGCACCATCTGCTTCAATTTATCTTGAGGGCAAGGGGTTTATGGACCTCTTCTTCCTGGGACTGTTTGCTCTGGTTTATTTTGAGAAACAAAGGATTTACAGTATCTTCTTCCTAGAACCCTTTGTTCAAGCTCATCTTGAGAAACAAGGAATGTGGCTACTTCTTAACAGTGGGGCAGGGGTAAGACATCTGTCTCAGGGAACTTCTGTCAATTTTTACTTTGAGCCAGGATCTCCCTATGTAGCCCAGGCTGGCTTGGAATTGGAGCGCCACTTGCCTCAGCCTCCCAGGCCTGGGGTTATAGGCATGCTCCACCATGTTTTGTGTACCACCATTGTAGGCTCTGTGAATCCTTTCAGATGAAAGCCAGATCTCATTTCAACTCAGAAAGTATTCTCCTTTTGCCTCTTCACTTGGACAGTCCACGCCTGTGCTGTTTTCTTTCTGTGACTCACACTGGGTACATACTAGATTTCTTGCATCCCTCTTCCAGTTTCTTTCAACATTTTCTTTCTTTCTTTTTAAATATTTTTTATTTATTAGTTTTAGTTGTGTGTATGAGTATATTGCCTGCATGTATGTGAGTACACCTGTGTTGTGCAGTGCCCACGGAGGACAGAAGAAGCTGTTGGATCCCCTGGAACTGGAGTTACAGACAGTTGTTAGCTGCCGTGTGGGTGCTGGGATTCGAACCTGTGTCTTCTGAAAGAACAGTCAGCGTTCTTAGCTGCCGAGCCATCTCTCCAGCCCCTCTTTCAACATTTCTTATCTTATGCCTTGCTCTGAGAATTTTCCTTAGCTTTGCCATCCTGTGTGGCAAATTTACGAATTTTCTTAGGAATTTTCAGTGTGGAAATCCTGTATTCACATACCAAACTTCCACAAACTTATCCTTTCAGTTCTTAAGTGGATGGAACATACTTTTATTTTTTCTAAGGATAGTAATACTGATGCGTTCCCCTGGTTTCATACTCCTTCTCTAATTTATATCTGTTTCCTCCCATGTCAGTTTTTCCTCTTGTTCATCCAGTTCTTGGTCTTTCCTATCTTTGCTTTGTTCGCCTGTCTCTTGACTCAGTTGTATTTGAGAATGGAGAGTAGTTTGACTTCTCAGGGTTGTGGCTGTTCCCTCGCTGTGATGTTCTTTCTCTTCATGGGCTGGGGTGGGGCTTTTCCATACACTTGTAGACATCAACTTTCCTTTGGGAAAGTGGCCAAATGGGGCTTGCAGGCCCTAAATGCTAGATCTTTACATTTCCCCCCATTTATTCCCCAGAATATGTGTGTGTGTGTGTGTGTGTGTGTGTATGTGTGTGGTGTGTGTGTGTGTGTGTGTGTGTGTGTGGTATGTGTGTGTGTGTGGTGTGTGTGTGTGTGGTGTATGTGTGTATGTGTGTGCGCGCACACACACACATGCCTAGGGAAAACTTGTGGTTCGAGGGAAGATGAGAACAGAATGACTGGGTCCACCAGAAGCAGCTGTCTGTAGACTATCAACCACCTTCCTCTTTGTGGGCCTGCCCTCACATGTGGCGCCTCTCCTGGCTCAGCTCTAAGCTCTGGAAGCACTTATACCTTCTATTTCTGTTTTACCAAAAGTTCTCATCTGATACTTTCTTTCTGGCAGAAATCTGTAACTTTCATGCCATGAAATCTCTTCCCATCACCTTGATGTTGAAGGCACTCTCTGCTCATGTCTCTAATATTTTAATGGCATGCTGGGGAGGTGGGAATATGAAACACATTCTCCTGCTCTACCTGAGGTGGGAAAATGGATTTCTCTGGGTAGCCAGTTCTCCTCACTTATGGTAGATGTTGTCATTGGTTGCTGCCTCATAAAGTATCAAACAGATGGAGATGTTTTTCTTAATTGGTCTAAGTAAAACTAAGGCCATGCTTTTGGCAAAACCATCTTTCCAGGAGACAGCTGACAGCTGACAAACATCCCTTCAGGGCTCCAAGAAACCACACACACACACACACACACACACACCACACACACCACACACACACACACACACCCACCACACACACACACACCACACACACACACACACCACACACGATGTTTAAGTAAGTTGGGCCACATTCATACCTATGCTGGGGGTACAAGTCGCCTACTCACTGCAGGCTAGACATGTGTGACAGCCAGGCAGAACTTGCACTGTATACCTCAGGCAGGTTTGAGCTTTAGTTTTCTCAACTGTAATGTGGAAAAATACAAAGCCTCTGCCAGTAGTAACACTAACACTCAAAGTGGAGGTAAGAGGATCCCAAGTTTGAGGCAAGTCTGCACTATATACTGAGACTATCTCAAAAATACATCAAGCCTCACAGGATTTGCAATGAGGATTAGAAAAAAAGTTGGTTGGAAGAATGCTTAGCAGACCAGAGGCATGAAAACACTAGATATTAGAAGCTGAGTAGGCCCACCTCATCATTCAGCACAGAAAGAAACACTGGTAGGCGTAAGTGGTACCAAGAAA
>NW_008358988.1:1439198-1462538 GCF_000622305.1 Nannospalax galili
CACACAGGAATGCTTGCCCTCCAGCTGGCCAAATGGCCTTTTTGGCCTTGGTCCGATTTGAAGACTACAGAATCAAAGTGACAGAGCTTCACTTGGGAACAGAGGACACTCCCTGGATGGGTAAGAAACAGTGCACAATGCCACAGGGCAGAAAATGAAGGTTAAATGACATCGAGCAATGCCAAGGTCAGTAAGTGCTCACTTGGGTCGGTGCTGTGCCTATGGGATTCTAGAGCTGGGTGGGCTGCCAAGCATTTCAGAGCTGATACTCTTCTATTTGACAGAATGTATGTGCATTTGTTCGTTTTGAGTAACTGTCATGAGGCATAGGCTGTGGTGTTGTAGCAGTAGCAGTAAACAATCTATACACTCTGCCCACCAGAACTAATGGACTAGTGGACAGCGCAAGTAAATCAGAGACTTCAGATAAAGTGGGATAGTGTGACTGTCAGGGGGAGGCAATGTTACATGGATCAGGGGAAGCCTCTCCTGGGAGTGACTTCCAAGCAAGCAAGCAAACAAACAAACAGTAAGGAAAAAACAAAACAAAACAAAACAAAACAACAACAAAAACAGCCAGCACAGAAGCTGGGCACAGTAGCACAATGTGTAATCCCAGCACTCAGGAGGCTGAGATAGGAGGACTGTGAGTTCCAGGTCTGCCTGGGGTATATAGAGAGACCTCCATCTCAAAAAGCAAACCAAACGGAACTACTAAACAAACAAACAAAAAAGCCAGCCAAGGACGAGTAAGATTAAGAGTTCAATTCTGGGGGATGCTGGCTTAAAGCGGGTCCTTTCAGCAGATCATCTCCCTTTAGCCTGGATCTTGATTTCTTACATCTGAAGCAGGCAGATGTATGTAATGGTTTCTTGTGGTCATTTTGGGTTGCTCTTTGGCCAGGGATTCAATGGGAGGAGGAGCTGGGTTGGATGCAGGACCCCAACAGTTGGCAGCAAGGAGCCAATCCCCAGCAATTTGGCTCCTGGAAATGAGTTCGATTTGCCTGGCAGTTGGGACTGGCTCACAGGAGTCATCAAGTGGTGAGGTGGTGGGATGAGTCTCACCATCTGGAGTGAGAAAGAAAATGTAAATACCATTTGTTTTTAAATACAAAGGAAGTGTTTAAAGGCAAAAATTCCAACAGAAGCATCTACTTCTGGGTGCCTGGATGGAACTGCAAGCCTCTTCTGTGGGGAACTAGAAGGTTGTAGCTAGAAGCTAGAAGGGGCTTCTCCCCAAAAGATGAAACAGCAGAACCCAGAGACACAGCAAAGGGGCCTCTCAGTCGCTACCCGTTCCTTCTCAACAGCTCAGCGGGCTGCTCCAAGTGTGTGTGCGAACAGGAACAGAGACCCAAGCCAAGTTCAGCTCCGTGGAGCTGCTGAGGGAGTACATTTCGGTAAGAACTTAGTGTATGACGGAAGGAGGGCAGGCTCGCCCTAGGCACGTTTTGATTTTTTTTTTTTTTTGATGTGAAAACGATCTTTTTAATAACCAAAATCGGATCTATCACCCCTCTTGTTAAAACCTGTATTTACAATATAATCCAAATTTCAGTGGCTTACTTTGGTTTCTAAAAATTAATGTTTGATTAAAGTTATAAATAGCAAAGGAAGATCAGTTTACCTCTTCTGGAAAGCTTTCTGTTCAACTTACAAATGCAACCATTCTTCTGAAAAGAAGTCTAACCCAACCTGGCAATCACTTTTAAGGGCCATTGAATAGAGTTTGGCCCCACTTGCAAACTTAATTAAACACTTTAAAACATTTTAAGTTGCATTTTAAAATTTAATGCATTCAGTTTCCTTTTTAAATGCCTCAGTGATCTATTTTAGCACTTGAAGCTTCCTGAGTTTGTATAAATCTAATTGAACTTGTAAATGTAGTGGGCTTTCCCTTCTTGTGACCCTTCTTCTGGCACATACAAGCAGAAAGATTGGAACTTAAGTCGCATTTAAACTAACTATTCAATTATGTGTTTTACATTAGAATCTCAAGCCCCAATTCCATAAAGACTACAACTCTCTGAAACACGAAGTATGCAGATTCCTTAAAATGTATCTAGTACAGTATTGTATCTCGTAAATATTTTCCTTCTTAATTCTAAACCTTCTAGGGTTTTAAAATACTAAGAAAGCAACGGTCTTTCTCAGCTAATTGAGGATGCTTATTGACTAGATTTGGGCTGGCCAGTCACCCTGATGGAGCATGTAGGATTCCTAGTTCTAGTTGTTTAGAGAGACTTCTTAATGCAAGAGGAGGAATGGACTTGTAATGAAGCCAGGCTTATATTCTTAAGGAGGCTTTGTATTTCTTGGATGCTTAAGAAGAAAAATTCAGTTTTTTCCCATTGAGCTCTAAAGACCTTTGAACTTGACATTCTACATTCTCGCCATCTTCCTATTTTTAGCACCATGATAACTTTTGTAGATATTGAAATTATACTTGATTGAATTCTTCAAATCTTAAGGCTCAGTTTGGATTTATCACACAGTAGCAAGGTCACCTGCTGATGCTACTAGCCCGGGCCCACAGGGCCCAGTGTGAGCTGTTCATTGCTTATCCCCCCAAGTCAATCATCCTTTCTTCACCAAGCTTCAGTCCTAAATGGCTTTTCTTTCCATTCCCTGAGTTAGTCAAGGTCATTCTGGCCTTTAGGCCTTTGTACTACCTATCTGCCTTGTCTGGAAGGCTCTGGACACAAATCCTTGTAGCTGGCCTCTTCTGGCATCATCTCAGGATTCCAGGTCTCCTCAGCCCTAATGTCACACCCTCAGAGATGCCTTCTTCAGCGCTTGAGTGATTTTATTCTGCTTGCTCCCACCTGCCATACAAGTCACTTTCTGTATTTCATTGTAAACCATTTCATTTCTGTTTTTTTCTTCTTTATTACCTGATGCCCCATTGGAATGTGACCTAGTTTTTGGAAGGTGAGGGTGGGGAAAGTGTCTATTAAGTCGGTCAATGATCATTGGCTCTTCTGCTTTTCAGACCTGTGATCCTGAACACACTCACCCTTTCAAAGTGGGGACCTGTCCCAAAGACTGGCCAAGCCGTGGGGAGATAACTTTCAAGGACTATCGGATGAGATACAGAGACAACACCCCCCTCGTTCTTGATGGGCTGAACTTGAACATCCAGAGTGGGCAGACAGTTGGGATTGTAGGAAGAACAGGCTCTGGTGAGGTTAAGCTCCGCGCTAGCTTCTTTTGAGTTGTTTGGTTTGAATTACACTGAATGTGTTTGTTAAGTCATGTCAGAGAGAGATGTGCATGAGTGCTGGATTGATTGTTATTTTCTTCAAGTCTCTTTATTGTCAATTAGGATTTCAGGTTGAATGGGCATGGAGAGTTGGGAGCAAATACCCACCAGTTTTTGAATTAATTAAATGAGAATAATCCTAGAGATACGAGGCCCAGAAGATGAGTTGTGTGTTAAAGGGCTCTGTAGGGACTGGCAGGTTCACTGTATTAGGGCAGCATAGGCCCCCAGAGTGAGGGATGTCTGCCTCCAAAGTCATCTGCACAGAGTCATTTTCACTGAATTAAAAGATCCCCTTAATTCAATGCTTTGGATATTGATGGAAGTGAAAACTGGTTCTGGACTTGTTCTTACTCCTGTTACCACCAGGAAAATCATCACTGGGTATGGCCCTGTTCCGCCTGGTGGAGCCAGCCTCTGGTACGATTTTCATCGACGAGGTGGATATCTGCACCGTGGGTCTGCAAGACCTCCGAACCAAGCTGACTGTGATCCCCCAGGATCCTGTCCTGTTTGTAGGTACAGTAAGGTAGCAGTTTTCAATCATCGTGTATTCCTGTTTGGCGACCGGG
The DNA here is from genome assembly GCF_000622305.1 of Nannospalax galili. NCBI lineage: Eukaryota > Metazoa > Chordata > Mammalia > Rodentia > Spalacidae > Nannospalax > Nannospalax galili. The sequence continues at coordinate 1,443,036 of NW_008358988.1, forward strand.
AATTGGGCCAACGAGAAGCTGTGAAGTCTCTGGGCCATGGCTGTTTTGGGGTTGTCCTACTGCAGGGAAGTGGCCTCTCCAGGGGCTAAGAAGCCCTGCTGCTCTCTGATTTCGGAAAGAGCTGAGAAACAGGGACTTGAGTCTTGTGGTATTTCAGAAACTACAGTATTATAATATTACATTATCATTAATAATATTAGTAGTAATATTATTACACATGGGGTGAGCAGATAGCACATTGGCCCTGAATCATCTTATCTGATGCCTGTGTTCCATCAGGTTTAGCAATGGCCACTCTCCAAAGTGCCCCAGAGTACACAATAAAATAAATGGCTCTCTGACATATGTGCAGCAGTATTTTGGCAAGTGCATTAATCCACTTTTACTATGGAACAGAAACTGTTCAAGTATCAGAAGATTAAGGCTGCAACTTATACAGGTTTAAGATCTGTCATCAAAGCCTAGGGGCACTAGACTGTCTCAGCTGGTCTAGGGAAGGGGCATTCCTCCCACTGGCACTAGATGAAATACGGGAACTGTGTTTGCTCTACTTAAAGCTGATCATACAAATGATTCAGTACTCACCCTGAAACACTTGATTCATACCCCTCTGTGGGGCCCAGGGTCTGTAGATGCACCTCCTGTCTCTAAGGCTGCGAGAATGAGGTGCTGGTCTGAGTCGCTCTTCCCCCATTCTCCCCAACCTGTTTAGCTGCTTGAGGCCCAGATGTGACCATGCTTTCTCTGCCTCCCCTGCCCATCTCCAAGGTCTCTGCTCCACCATGGGCTTAGTCGGGACCTAGGTTGAGCAGGCTCCTCCCATCCCACCTTCTGTTGTCCCCAACATGTGTTGAGAAGAGACTGCCTTTTCCAGTTCCTAGAGGCTGCCTGTGTGCTGAGGCCCACGGCCCCTTCCCAACACATCTTCCTCCTCGTTCTCTCATCCTCAGAATGCTCTCCATGCTCTCACCCTTGGGAACCCAGCTCCCTCTCTTTTCCTTCCTCCTTCACTGCAGATACAACTTGGATCCCTTGGGGAGCCACACTGACGAGATGCTCTGGCATGTTTTGGAGAGAACATTCATGAGAGACACGGTAGGTCTCCGGGGCTGTTCAGTGTGAGTCCATGTCGCGATGCCACTGCCCCAGATACTGGCCCAGGTTTCGAGTTGACAAGCCCCTGGGCCAGCACTTGGCTTGGTTTATTTGCAGGAGCCACATATATCATAGGAGTCTAGTCTTTACTTGCTTCTTGTTATTAAAAGCAACCACAGTGGTGTATGTTAAGACTCTGATCTACTCAAGGCCTCTACATGCACCATCTTACTTGGTCCTCACAATAGCCTTTGGAGGCTAATGCTCACTTTTGGGATGCCAAAATTATAGCTCAATAAAATAATGTGTCCAGGTCAGTGAGTAGCAGAATGGAGACTTGAACCCAGGTTCATCTGTGTCTAGAGTAAAGGAGGGTCCTATTACTTTCCCTATGGGCTCACTGGGTCATCAGAACAAATGGAGCCACAGAATGAGGGACAGAAATAGCATGTGCTGAGAATGCAAGGCTGGCTGGCTTTAGGGGACTGAGCAAGTGAATGCTACAGCCTTAGCTGGAGTCAGCAGCCCCAGGGAGCCAAGGCAAACATCTCTCAAATCTACCTTGTTTTGCCATGTCAGGTCTCACCTGTCTCACCCTCCTGGAATAGTCTCCCAATCCCATTTGATTTTGTCCATGGGTATAACAACCCAGAAGGCCATTTCCACTTGTTTGTGTATTCTCTGGACGTGCACATATCATTTGTCCTCTTCTGGTGAGTCACACTGTGGTTGTACATTATTAATGTCTGCCTACTCCCTGGCCTTCCCCGGTGCCTGTTTGCAGTATTGAAATGAGTGGTTTTGCACTTTCTTTCCCACAGTAAAATAAAGCAAGTCAATGAAGGCAAGAGAAGGGGACGATCAACAAGATGATGCAGGCCAATTTTATAGATCATCAGCATAAATGTGGCATTTTCTGTGATTTATAGATCATGAAGCTCCCAGAAAAATTGCAGGCAGAAGTCATAGAGAATGGGGAAAACTTCTCAGTAGGGGAGCGCCAGCTGCTTTGCATGGCCCGGGCACTTCTCCGTAATTCAAAGGTAAAGAAACAGCGTGAAAATGGATTGGTCAAATTTTGGATATTTCCTGCAGTGCCACTCAATTCGGGAGGCAGAACCACAAGTTTGTCTTTCAGCAAAGACAGAGCAATTGAGTCACTGAAAAACCAATCACTACCTTAAGACAAAGTTATGAAGGGTGAAAATGGAAAAATAACAGCCATTTTCTGCAGTAGTACCTTTCTGGCCTGGGCTTCCCCTGGGGAGGTCTTGCTTGGGCGGTCACTCTACGTGCCTCAGTTTGAAAAATTTGCCTACCAGTTTATTCCCTTTGTCCCAGAACAATTCCAAGTCCTCAACAGGACCTGAGACACCCAAGAAAGTCACCAGAATGCTAGCATATGATAAGATTTCAAAAATTTGTAGTTCTCCTGGTGATTTAGCCAGTCTCATTTCCTGAATCTGAGAAAGGTAATGCTGGTGGTTTAGAAATCCCATTAGCAGGGCTGGAGAGATGGCTCAACACTTAGGACAACTGGCTGCTCTTGCAGAGGACCCAGGTTCAGTTCCCAGCACTCACATGGCAGCCAACAACTGTCTGAGTTCTGTAGCATCGATGCCCTTTTCTGGCCTGTATGGGCACTGCTCACATGTAGTACACACAAACACATACACACACAGGCAAAACATGTATGCACGTAAGTAAAAGTTCCATTAGCCAGGTCTCTGTGAAGTATAACTTGCTGCATGTGTGGGGAAAGGAAACCATTTAATGCCTGTGACGGCACTGCTCACTGTGAAGTGGCTATGTGGCTTTGTGCTTCATGCGAGTAAGACACGACCCCTTCACATGTGGGGAAATTGGGTAACCTGGCAAGGTCAAATACAGCTCGGGGTTGAGGTTAAGTCTGTGATCTATAAAGTCCAGTCAGCAGTTTGGCAGGCAGAATAATGCTCCTCTCTCCTCCCAAATGATACCCTGGCCACAGCACCCCAAACCTGTGAATATGTTCCCTTGGCAGAAGGGACCTTGCAGTTACAAGTACATTAAGAATCTTGAAACGGGGAGATTATTTTGGATCTGGAGGGTCTAGTGTGTTCTAAGTATCCTTATAAGAAGCAAGCAGGAAAGTAAAAGAGGACAAGAAATGGGGTGCTAGCGAGGGGTGTGGGCTGAAGAACGAGGGGGCAGAAGCTGGAGAAGGCAGAAGGGATACGGCCCTCAGTCGCCATTACAGGATGGCCAGCTTCTGGAACGGTGAGATGTGAAACTCTCTAGATTTGTGGTTAATTTATCACAGCAGCTGTAGCAAATGTTGACAAGTGCTGGCACTGCACCCCGTGAGGTTTCAAACAGCACAGCACATGCAGTGTTTCTTCTGACCTATTGCCGGTGTCTGAATAAACCACCCAAAAGAGGAGTAGTCTCGTTCCTATAGCAAGTTCCTCTGAGGACCACAAGGACCTTTTCTGTAGCTTTTCAAGAGTCATGCTTAGTTCACTGTGGTTCAGCTTCCTCCTCTTTTTATTTTATTTTTAAATATTTTATTTCATTTTTATTGTTTATGTGTATGAGAGTATTGCCTGCATGCATGTAAGTGCACCCATGTCCTGCAATGCTTGAGGAAGTCAGAAGAAGGTGTTGGATCCCCTGGAACTGGAGTTACGATTAACTGCCATGTGTGTGCTGGGATATGAACTCAGGTCCTCTGCAATAGCAGTCAGTTTTCTTAACTGCTGAGCCATGTCTCCAGGCCTGTGTCCTCCTCTTCTTAATAACTAGAGCTGAAACTATAAGTTTTCCTCTTTGTGCATCTTTGACTTTTACCACTTTCTTAACAGATCATTCTCCTGGATGAAGCCACTGCTTCCATGGACTCCAAGACCGACACCCTTGTTCAGAGCACCATAAAAGATGCCTTTAAGAGCTGCACGGTGTTGACCATCGCCCACCGCCTAAACACAGTTCTGAACTGTGACCTTGTCCTGGTCATGGAAAATGGGAAGGTGCAGGAAGTTCTGGTTGTCTTTGCCTCCTCAAAGGCTTCCCTGGTTTGGGCTGTACGGTGTATAACTTTTTTTTTTTCCCTGAAAATTTCATTTCTTCTCTGGCTTTCAGATGATTGAGTTTGACAAGCCTGAAGTCCTTGCTGAGAAGCCTGACTCTGCATTTGCCATGTTACTAGCGGCAGAAGTCAGACCGTGAAGGTCCCTATGGCTGATTTGAGAGGAGGCTGGATGTGAGAGATGAGCAGGAGTCTGCAGTGCAGTCACGCAGCCCTGGCCATACCCCTCCCACCCGTGGAACACGGGCTGTGTGGTGTGCCCCGTGCTCTGCCCGGCCCATGCCAGTGCCACCTCACCTCCCTTGGCAGACTCAGAGTTGGTTCTGGAGGGTGAAGAGTGAGATGAAGCTGGCGGATTACAAAACTGCCTCTCGCCTCCTAAAACCCCAAGGGTCCCTCATGTGCCCCCACCAGTATCACTGCCTGAGAGCAGGAACATTCTAACTTTCTGTTAAAAAACAGTCATAGTAAACAAGATAGGAAAATGCCTACGGCTAGAGTTTACAAAGGGTTCCTTGCTTTGTTGCCAGACAGGGAAAGGGCAGGTTTTCTTCCTGTTTAAATTCGATTTACCTTTACCGATGTGACAAGCAGTAACTACACAGATCTACAGCATGAAAGACAGATAGTGTTTGGCATGAGATTTAAAAAGAAATCATATTGTGTGTTGCTGTTGATCTGTTAAAATAACCAGGAAGCAAAACACTGGGGTTTCTGAATAAATGACATTTTTATATTTTCTTTATCGGTCATTAAAATGCAGTAGGAAATTAAATGACCCTGAAATGTTGCATTGTAATTATTTTACTGAAGATATTCCAATTTTTGTACTAGTCCTTCTTATAGACTCTTTTCGCCACCTCCCTTGATTCGGTAATGAACCTATGTAATTGTTCACCAAGCCCAAGGTTTTCTATGATGGCTACAGGGAAGACATAACCAGTAACTCAGTGTGAGTGCTACTAATTCATAGAGGAATTTGAGGAAAAGCACAGGAAATCCATTTGCCAAAGGGTGAAGCCACAGCTTTGGCCCATTGTCATTTCTTGGGATTGAAGGCCCTCATTATGTTTCTGGTGAGGGTGGCAGGTTTTTGTGATGTTTGTATGAGGTCCCCTGCACTTTTGTTTCAGTCCCAGACCAAGCCTTAGGCATTGCATAGAGCAGTGTGGTCAGCAAAGCTCCCACCGGCTGCTTTGCACTGTACTCTCCTTTAAAATTTTTTTATTTGTGTAGGTGTTTTGCCTGCATGTGTGTAAGTGCACTTGTATCATGAATGCCCATGGAGACCAGAAGAGGGCATTGGATCCCTTGGAACTGGAGTTACAGATGGTTGTTAGCTGCCATGTAGGTGTTGGGAATCAAACCTAGGTCCTCTTGCAAGAGCTGCTACTGCTCTTAACTACTGAGCCATCTCTCCATCCCCCTGTACTCTCCTTCTGAGCCTTAGTCATATACCTCCCCCATTCTTGTAAACACGGAGAAAGTAGTATCTGGCACATGGGGACATTCAAGAAACACTTCTGGCATGCATGATGGAAACGAGTTTATTCAAGTAACCAAGGTGTCATTATTTTTGCCTCCCAGATTCACCACCATGATAAAGGATTCATCTGGACATGCTGAGATTTCCATTAGACAAGCTGTGATAGTTAACACTGATTGCCAACTTGACAGGCTCTAGAACCACCTAAGCGATGAATCTCTAGGCATGTCTTTGAAGGAGTTTTTCGATTGAGTTAGTTGAGGTAGGAGGATCCACCCTAAATGTGGATGGCACTCTTTTATATGTGCAGGGGTCCTAAACTGAACAGAAAGGTGACAGCGAGCTGAACACCAGCATTCATTTCTCTCTGCTTCCTGACTATAGATGCAGTTTGACCAGCTGCCTCATTCTTCTGCTGCCTTGCCTTCTCCTCTGTGATGGACTGTATTCCTTCCTAAGCTGTGATATAAAAGAAATCCTTAAGTTGCTTTTGTCACAGCAACAAGAAAAAGAGATACTGCAGAAAATTGGAACCAAGTGGTGGCTCTGTTGCTGTGATAAAGCTGACCATATGGCTTGTAGGCCTTTTGAACTGGTTTGTGGGACGAATGTGGAAGAGTTTGAAAGTTGGAACTGAAGAAACCCTAGAATGCTGTAAGCAGATTTTAGTGGGTCATCCTGGTGTGAGTTTGGAAGACCAGAATTCCAACAGAAGTGTGGGTAGTAAAGGTTTAGTTTATGATGTTTCAGAGAACTAGGTTAGAGGCCATTCATGTTATATTCTGGGAAAGCATGTGGCTGCATTCTGTGTCCTGGGAACTTGAGTGAGGCTGAATTAAAAAGTAGTGAACTAACTTGTTTATAAAGGAAAGGTCAAGACTGGACAGCATTTAGGCTACGTCACAGTTACTGTTACTGCTCTTACTCAGGTCTACAGTGAGAGGGAGCAACAAGAGGAGCCAAAAGATGAAAATGTTCAGTCTCGAAAGAATGACTTTAAGTTGTAAACAAGGCATCTTAGAAATCAGCTGTAATTGTTAAATTTGTACCAATTAAGAGAAACCTAGTGTTTGCACTGGATCAGTAAGAAAGATGCCTTGAGGTTAAGACTCCACCCATTAAAGGCTCCATTTTGTGAAATCCAAATTCATTTAAAAAGAGAGAATCTGAATTGAGAATGATGTTGAAGTGGTTCCCTGCTCAAAAACAGCCCAGGGGAATGCTACTCCAGAGTCATGGCACAGAGGCCACTGAAAGTGTGGCCCACGGGGGTCAGGCTGCATCCTGAGCTGGCAGCAGAACTTGGCAGGATCATCTCTGCAGTACTGGTTTTAAAGGCATGAAAGATAGAAGAATGAGCAGGTCATGGAGGCTTGCACAAAGGTGTCTCAAAGCTGGTCAGGCTAGGCAATCTGTGACAGGTTCAGAGTCCCTGCAAGGAAGCCCGGAAAGGCTACTGCATGACTATGAAGGTGAAGCCAAATTGCAATGGGGATTCCAGGATGTTGGTGATGGAATGACGGCAGAAGAAACCTGCTGACCCAGAAGACAGGCTATGTAAGCTGCAGGCAGCAGAACTGGAGGGGTGGGACTACCCAAGCCCTTTTGAACCCACATGAGTCCATTTTGAGGCTTAGTCGCCAAACATGGAGCTGTAGAATTTGATGTTTTCTATGCTGGGTTCCCGTCTTCCCTTGGTCTGATCTTTCCTTGCTAGGCCCCCACCCCTCCATGTTGTAATGGGAATGTTTATCTTGTACTGTTATACTAGTTTGTTTTTTGTTGTTGTGATAAATACCATGACTAAAAGCAACTTAGGGGCAGAAAGAATTTATTTCAGCTTATACATCCAGATCACAATGAGGGAAAGTCAGGGCACGAACTCAAGCAGAAACTGAAGCAGAAACCACGGAGGAATACTGCTTACTGACTCCCTCTCTGGCTTTTTCTCAGCTAGCTTTCTTATACAGCCCAGGCCCACTTGCATAGGAAAGATACCACTCACAGTGGCACAGCTATCATCAGTCAAGATAATTGCTTACAGACATGGCCACAGGCCAATCTGATTGAGGAAAATCTTCAGTTTGAGGTTCCCTTCTTCCAAGATGGTTGTGTCAAAATGTCGAAAGTTATGGTTTAAATGTGATATTTTTGTTTTATTTTTTGTCTTTTTGAGATAGGGTCTCCCTGTAGCCCCAGCTGGCCTGGAACTCACTATGTAGACCAGGCTGGCCTCCAACTCACTGAGATCCACCTGTCTCTGCCTCCCAAGTGTTGGGTTTAAAGGCATGGGCCACCATACCTGGCTTAAATGTAATAGTTTTAAGTGCAAAGTTGACAAGGGGTTGATATATTATGGTTAATATTGTCAACTTGACAGGATCTAGAATTATCTAGGTGACAAATCTCTGGGCATGTCAATGAGAGAGTTTCCAGTTTGGGTTGATGTAGGAAGGTTTTTTTTTTTTTTTTTAAATATTTTTTTTTATGTATGTGAGTGCACCCATGTCATGCAATGCTGTGGAGATCAGAAGAGGGCTTATTCCCCTGGAACTGGAGTTAAAGACGGTTCGCAACCACCATGTGGGTGTTGGGAATTGAACCTGGGTCCTCTGCAAGAGCAGTCAGTGCTCTTAACCGCTGAGACATCTCTCCACACCTGATGTGGGAAGGTTTACCCTAAATGTGGATGACACCATTTCATGGGCTGAGGTCCCAGACTGAATAAAAAGGAGAAAGGGAGATGAGCACTGGATTTCATCTCTCTCTGCTTTCTGATTTCTCTGACTCACTTCCTACTGGCATGTCTTCTCCATCATGGTGGACTGTAATCCTTAAACTGTAAGCTAAAATAAACCCAATCCTCCCTTAAGTCACTTCTTGTCAAGTATTTGGTCAAAACAATGAGAAAAGTAACTAATATACAAGTCAACAGCCAGCATGGGAAGGGGTGAGGGTGTAGTGTTCACCTCCAACCAGTCATTCTGGACAGGCCCTGGGTAGGCATCTGCTGGACTAGAAGAGAAACCAGTGTGGCTGGCCCCAGGTGGAGCTCCCAGCCTATCAAGTGTGGTAAAGCCCACACTTAGGTATCTCACTCGAATCCTGCCATCAGCAGATGGGGCGCCCTCAGGATATGGCTGAAAAAGATACAAGGAGATTCCTTTCAGGTACAGCTCATGCCAAGTGTGGACACTGTATATCCGTGTGATCTGTGTTTCTTCCATTGTCCTAGTTTGTTTCTCCATTGCTGGGACAAAACACTCTGACCAAGACCAACTTGGGGAGGAAAGGGGTTTATTCAGCTTACAACTCCCCGGTCGTAGTTCATCCGGGAGCCCAAGGTAGGAACTCAGGGCAGGAACCTGGAAGCAGGAGCTGGAACACAGGCCATGGAGGAATGCTGCTTACTGGCTTGCTTCCCTGGCCCCTGCTCAGCTTGCTCTCTTATCCAACACAGGCCCACCTGCCCAGGGGTGGCACCACCCACAGTGGGCTGGGCCCTCCCACATCACTCATCAAGAAGATGCCTCTGAGACATGGCCACAGGCCAGTCCAATAGAGGCAATTCTCCGACTGAGGCTCCCTCAACCCAGGCGTGTCAAGTTGACACTAAAGCTATCCAGCACACTCATCATCAAACTCATACCATAGGACTCTGGCCAGGCGGGGTGGTTAGTCATCCTGATGGATGTACAATAACTCCTTGGACATGACAGCCTGACTTGGCTATCCATGATGATCACGGGAATCCATACCAGCTATGGGATGTGGAGGAGGAGTGCTTGATTTTCTACTAACTTTGCCAACAGTCAGACAATCTGTGACTTCAAGCATTTTCAAGTGGACCGGGGTGGGCTGCTCTGATCCCTGTTGTTCATTCAGACACAGAGCGATGACTCACCTCCTGCCACTCCTTTCTGCCCATACTCTTTCTGCCGCATTGGCAGGAGAGAATACTAATATTGATCCTGATGTCTGCTGAGCCTTTGCAGTGTGCCAGACACCATGATAAGCAGTTTTTCCTGAATCATTTCACCTAATCCTTACTTTACCCTGAGAAATGCAAGCTGAGGCTTACTGAGGTTAAGTTTAGCTACAGGCACATGGGAGGGAAGTAGCAGAGCCCTGACCAGTCTGACTCCAGGGGCTTCTCTCGCCCTTTCCTCTGGGCCTGTTCAGGGTCTATGATAGTTGCCAGTATCACAAAGGGGAACTTGTGGAAGAGAGGATGTTGGCATGCAGAGCACGGAATAGTCTTAGCAAAGTCCCCTACCCCCACCAGTTATTATCATTGAAATATCAGCCAGGGTCAGACTATATTGAACAGCCTGTGTCCTCAAAACGGGCTTGGCTCATTGAATTCTTACCATGTCTTTGAGAGGGAATCTCCCTACCTACCTGCTATGTTCTGAAGTTTATCTTCCTCATGTGTTGAAACCTAATCATAAGTGCAACAGTATTAGGAGTCCAGGCTTGTAGGGTGTTGCTAAAACTCCTTCAAGGTGTGTGTGTGAGCAATGTCCACCCCCTCCTCTGGTCCAAATGACAAACCAAGGTATGCCTCCACCAAAATGCACTCTGGAGAACTAATGAGTTTCCTGGGCTTAGTTACAGAGCAATGGGAGAGGGGTTACTTACAGGAGTGTGGGTGCTCCCCACCTAAGGCTGAACCAGTCTTTACTCCACATAAATGAAGGCTTCCCCATAACTGGACAAAATGGTAGAGACCCTCCCATACTCTTTCCCCAGCCTATAATACTCTATGCCTTCCCCTAGGGTTGGGAGGTGTAGCTGGACTCTCAGGTGAGGGTTCCATGACTCTCCCTGGCCCTCTCTCCATGGAGGGCTGACAACAAGCCCAGCTGTGATGTGGGCAGAGCTGACCTCAGGAAGATGGCATCTGTCTGTCAGAGGACAGTCCTATACAACATAGATTAAGCCATGAAGCTAGAGCCCCCATGAATGGGATTAGTGTCAGTATGAGAAAGATTTGACAGAGTTCGTTCACTACCTTCACCATGGAGGACACATAGAAGTCACCTCATCGGGTTCTATTCCCCAGCCTCCAGCACCAGAACAAACTTCTGTTGTTATAAAGTAATCATTCCATGGGGTTTTGTTATAACAGTATAAACGGTACTGATATATTACTGATGGGGAAACTGAGGAACTGAGAAAGTAACCAAGGTTACCTCTCAACTAAGATTTGAATACCAGCAGGCTAACATAGACAAAATATGTGACAAATAATTTAAGGGAGGAAAGGCTATTTTGGCTCACAGTTTCTGAGGATTCAGTCTACCACTGCATAGAAGGCATGGTAGAGCAGTTCAGTTCACCTCACGGCAGCCAGAGAGCAGAGAGCAAGGCAGGGAACATTCTATTTTCAAACCATAACGTCTGTGCTGTTAAATTCCATGTAATATTTATTGCTGGCAACTTGAGAGCCTCCAGGTGAAAAAGAGCAGTGTTCAGGGTTGTACAGCCTGGGTATTGGTGAGCATAGACTCAGTTACACTGTAGTAACAAATGTTCCCATATCTCAGTGGCTTATTTCTTGTTTATGTGACATTTCTACCACAGGTTGTGCTTATTTTCTTCACTGACAGACCAGACTCTGTCTGAAATATCACCAGTCTTGTGGCAGAAGACAGATGGGTATGGCAATTAGAAATGTGTGGCACTTTCGCCCATTTATCATGGGCAAATCAAGTCACACGGCCACGCCTGAGTTCAATAGTGTGTGGTGTATGTTCCACATATAGGAGGGAGTGCCACAAGGCACAAGACCTCAGTTTGTTCCTGCAGGAAGTTGTATAATCCATCTTCCTCTTTGGAGTGGCAGCAAATATTCTGAACATTATTACAACTTACCACAGTCACGTTTGGGTCTTGGTTCTGCTACTGAGTGACTGTCCTTCTCTGAACCTCTGTTCCCTGATTGAAAGAATTTGGGGTTTAGCTGGGCACTAATGTCTTTTCAGTCTTGACTTTCAATTTAAGAGAAACTAAGACAATTTCTAGAAGCATTAACAGGGGAATTTAGGTATTCAGAGAGATCATAATGTCTCCTCAAGGCAAGTCAATATTTTCTCAAATGTTATTTGAACAAAACTGAGCCAAGTTCTTTTGTCTTCCCCAAGATCTATTTGGATGCTTATTGGGAAATAAGTTCTGTGAAATTTTATTCTAATTTATCTTGGTGTTCCATCTTGTCAATGCTATAATTCATCAGCCTACTGGGTGATCTTATACTCAGTGTTATGAATAAGAACCTCTTGAATATCCTTATTAGATGCCAACAGAGAATGAAGGAAGCCACTTATATTGTCATCATAAATAAGTAAAAAATTGCCCATGATGTGTTTTGTAATCAGTTGCATTCTGGGTTTGAGGAGAGCTGGGCTATTACAAGGGTGCACAGTGACAGCTAAGGGCCAACTCTAGCCAGTCGCTGCTTTACAGAAATACGCTTTGGAAAACAATCGTGCTTGGTTGTAGACACATTCACTGTGGCATGTTTCACATTCTAAAGGCAGAGTACAGTGACTAGACAAAATGGATGACTTCAGAGACAGAACATTTACTATCTTGGTCCTTCACAGAGTAAGTTCACTGACTCCTGATTTGGGCACATGAGAGGAAAGTGTTCAGGCTTTTGGGGTAGGTTGTGGAAGGCCATGGTCTGCATGTGGTCTCTGAAGCTGTGTCTGCTATCTTGTGAGCATGGAAGAATGGGACAGTCCCTGGCTTAGGACACTGAGCTACTGATTACCAGTCACACAGTCACCCTAACTCCACCCTTTGTTACATGAAGAAACACTTGATTGTTTAAGCCAGCTTGGGCTTGGTGTTACCTCCAGCAGCAAGCATGGTAAATGAAGCAGGAAACTCAGGCCGCCCTCCTTCCTGGGACTTGCTCCTATGGACCTGAGGAAAAGAGAGTCACGGTTGCTATCTGGGGGTTAAATCTGAGTTCCTCCATTTTAGATCTGTCCTAAAGGGGTGTTAGTTCACAGCCAACTCACAGGTCTCCCCAATCTTCAATGCTGCCCTTTCTCTCACTTTCCCTTCCTAACGGCCCCAGGCCAGAGAGACTCGGCGCTCAGATCTTTTCTTTCTGTTTGAGAGAACAAATCTGAAACTGGCTCAGAATCATTGTTAAAACTGTGTGCTTTCCTTGCTAAGAACTGAAATCACAATGGTCAATACAGCAGGATTCAAAATGAATTGGAAAATGCAGGAGGTCAGTTTGGGGTCAGATGGATGATCAAAGAAATCACTTTTCTTTGGCCCTGTGTGGAAGGTCACCTCTGGGTGAGGCTAAATGGAGTACTAAAATCTTCAAATAGATGTTGATTTCCATGCAGCGGGCTCTTTCACTCTGTGCTTGTTCACAGCTCCTGCTGAAAAGCTGTGATGGGGGTGGGGCATGAAAAGACCAAACAAAGCCAGCTTCTACTGCCCAGAACATGGCTCAGCCAGGCTGGTCTTGACCCTCAGCTCCAGAGACATCTGGACCTTTCAGCTTCCTTCATCTGGCAAGAAACATGGCCACCGAAACCTAAGTTTCAGCTCTGGTAATTGTTTTGCATTGCCGTTACAAGTTTTTATAATAAAATCCATTTAAGTTAGAATTGACCATTTTAGGTGTACTGCTCAGTGACTAAGCACATTTCCATTACTGGGCAGCGTCATCATCATCACCATCCCCAGGCCGTTTTCACCTGCCCACACTGAAACTCTGACCCCCTTAAATGCTCCCTTCAGGCTATGGTTGAAGTTCAAACCAGTGGTGAGCTTTTAAGAGGTGGCACCTGGTGGGACCTTTAGAGGCCATCAGGCCAGGAGGGCTCTGCTCTTCTGATGGCATAGCAGGTGACCAGGCAATGGATTATCCCAGAGTGAACTGTTATAAAGGTCAGTTTGCTTTGTGTCTTGCATGTGTCTCTTTTACTACGTGGTACCCTGTGCTACCTGGGGACTCTACAGAGTCCCTGCCTAAAGGGAGGCCGTTGATGGATGTGGTGCCTCGGTCCTGGACCTCCTAGCCTAACTGTGAACTGAATAAACATTTATTCTTTATAAATCACTAAATTTCTGGTATTTTGAAGTAGAAAACAGATCTAAGATACCTAGTTATGTCTGTGTATTTGTGTCCCTGTGAACTTGCTTCATGTAAGTAGAATCATACAAAGCCTATCCTTTTGCATCTGGCTTCTTTCCAGTTGGCACAATGTCGTCAAAGTTCATTTCATTGTAGCACGTGTCAGAGTTGCATTTCCCGCTATTCCGATCCGTGGGAGTAGTTACTGTGATTCTGACTGCATTTCTCTAGGAACTAGCAGCAACACACAGCTTCTCATATGCTTTTTGGCTCTGCATTTCTTTTAAAGAGAAAATAATACAGCATTGAACAGAGATGGATTATTAGCTATAGGGTGAACACATGGAAGACATATTAAGTTTTTAATACAAATCATGAGCACCACACTGTAATCGTAGCACTCAGGAAGCTGAGGCAGGAGGATCACGAGGTTTGGGCTGGCCTAGGCCATGGGGTGAGACCTTGCCTCCAAAACAAAAATACAACCACAACAACAGCACCCCAGCTCACCACCAAACACAAGACAATAACTTCGTGAGGTAGCAATGATTCCCGTCTTTGCTTGGGGAGATGGTGAGCCAGCCCCAGGACACCCAGATGGTAGGTAGAGGAACTTGGATTCTCACCCCAGAGATGGCTCTTTCAGTCCATTTTCTTCACTATGCAGAGCTGGAAACAGCCCAGAAAGCCTGAAACAGGTCCAAATTCATCCAAAGAGCTACAGGGAGAACGAGAATCCCCAGTTAATGCTGCTAAAGTCCTCTTTGTATCAGACTGCTCTCTACAAGGAAATAAAAATAACAGTCCCCCCCAGGCAACCTATAATTTTGAAGTAATGACTTCTCAGGTGTCAAAGCTCATGTAGTGAAACAGCGGAGGCCTGTTGAAGCTGGGAGCTAAGCTCAGCCAGCCATCTTTCCATTTATTTCACATGTTCAATATTCATTCATTCATGGAGTATTTTGTCTGATTACTCACTTTTCTGATCCCGCCTTTTGACTTCATTTTTAAAAGGAGAAGTTGGCTATGGATAGAGTTCAGTGGCAGACTGCTTGCCTAGCATGCACAAAGCCCTGGGTTCGATCTCTGGCACAAATAAAGAAGCAGAGAGATAAATGAAGGTTAGAAGAAATGGGAAGGAGTCATGGAAAGGAGCAAAAGGTGATGTAGGTGATGCGGTTGGAAAAGCTGATTCCTGGTTTCTGCTTGAGAAAAGTATCCAAGATGACCTGGGAGCCTGGTGGAAGGGGACAGCCAGTGACTGTCTAACTAGGGCTGAAGACTGTTTGGAAAAGTGTCAGACACACCACTGTGTGCATCTCCAAACAGAGTTGGTGGACAGCATGACTTGGATACAGCTGGTATGAGAGAACAGTTTGTTGGGGAATAATTAGCACAGGCGCTTGGAAGAGCCCATTAGCAATAAAGGGAGTCTGGCCAAGGAAAAGCCCAGATTAACCCCTTCTTCAGCAGAGCCAGCCATGGTTCATGGGAGAGAAGCAGGATCAGTTTCGCTACATCACACATCCCAGTACAGGATGTGGGGTGACATACCGAAATTGCCTTTGCCAGTCCTTAATGGTGCATGCATGCTGTCCTAGGGGGCAGGAAGCTTTTTCCTGAGCTTGTGGTGGAAAGACTGGAGAGTCAAATCCCTCTGCAGCATGCCTCCATTTAAATTGTTTGTTGATTTGATTCTGCAATGAGTAAATCAAAGATCATCTGCATAGCAGTATCATTTAGGAAATGACAGGGCCACTCTGTGCAGACAGCATATTTGGCTTGGCAACCAAATGGGTTATTTGGTAAGTGCTCATAATGGCACTACAATCCTCATTTAATTCCTTGGTTTTCTTTGATTTAGGGATTTTAGAGCCAAGTGTCCTCATTCTAAGCAAAGGCAACATGTCACTGAACTGATGAACTGGAGGCTGGGAAGCATAGCATGAGACATGCGTGGGCTCTGCGATTCCAGCTGGTACTGTTAGTGGATCTCTGTGCTGTTCCTCCAGTGCTAGTGTGCTTTAGTGTGCTTCTGCTCCCAGCAGTGGGACCTTTAATTCTTCCTAGAGCACATGGCCTGCTGGAGCCCATAGTCAAAGGAAGGCAGCCGAGCCTTGACTTCTGTTCCTCCAGGGTGCCTCAGACAGATCTGCTCAGTTCCTGAGTTTGGAGACAACTGTGAAGTGTGATTTCTACTTCCACATGCCTCTGTGGGTTCAGGCTGCAGTTAGTCCCTGGAGCACTGCCACGGTTGGCTTGTCAACTTGACACACCTAGAAAGAGGGAGCATCAACTGGCCTGTGTACATGTTTGTAAGGCATTTTCTTAATTGCTAATTGATGTGGGAGGACCCAGCCCGGTAAGGGATGCCACCCCTGAGCAGGCAGTCCTGGGTTGGAAGAGAAAGCAGGCCAAGCTAGGCATGGTGAAGCACACCTACCTGGAAGTATAAGATGCAACAGTCCCTTTCCTCTCCAAGTTGTTCTGGGTCAGTGTTTTATCAACATAAGGCAGCAACATAAAGTAACCAGGGCAAGGATTTTGCTGGACTTGTCCTCTTTCTAGGCTTTTCCTCTTCCTTGGCCTACTTCTCTTTGACCCTTCTAGGTTTCCCTCAGAACATTTCCTTGATAAAGCATGAGCATATAAATATCAAATGTATTTCTGGGAAATCTGGCTCATGACAGGGGGCCAACTCACACCTATCATCGCCAAGCCTCTGGCACCTTGGAGAGCACCATCCTCTCTAGCCTCAGGTCGCTGACTCCACTAGTTTACCCAAGAATGGGCCTAGGATGTAAACTAGGCCAACTGGAGTGTCATATCTCTGTGCACCACAAGAGGTTGGGGCTAGACATGTGACCCAAGCTGAGTTAATCTTTGAAGCCAAGGCATTAGTTGGCACTAAGTGGGGAAGACTGAATTATTCCTGAACTAGGCCAACTGGAATGTCATATCTCTGCACCACAAGAGGTTGGGGCTAGACATGTGACCCAAGCTGAGTTAATGTTTGAAGCCAAGGCATTAGTTGGCACTAAGTGGGGAAGACTGAATTATTCCTCCTGGATAGTAGGAATCTTAGACTGTTTTAGAAGCTTTAAGATTCTATTTGACATTTTCAGTGTCACAAGGAGACGATTTGCCTGAAGATGAAGCCAAAAGGGAAGCACAGTTGGATGGTAGGAATCTTAGACTGTTTTAGAAGTGTCACAAGGAGACGATTTGCCTGAAGATGAAGCCAAAAGGGAAGCACAGTAGAGAATGAAGGTACCGTGTGCCCTGGGCTGTTTTCCTCTCCTGAAAGACAGCACAGTTCCTACTGGTGGACGTGTTAGTCATCTTTTTATCATGTTAACAAAATGCCTGAGGCAATCAATTAACAAAGGGACAAGGTTTACTTTGGTTTATAACTTTGGAGGTTCCAATCCATGATTGGTTCGCCCTGTTGCTATGGATATGTGTGGCAAGACAATTAAATAGCATGGTGAGGGTGTGAGATAAAGCAATATTACTCACATTGTGGCTTAGAAAGAGAAAGTTGGACAGAGGTTGGTGTCCCACCAAGCATCTTCAAGGCACACCCTCAGTGTCCTACAGACTTCTCACTGGGCACTATCTCGGAAGGGTCCACTATTCTCGACACCTTTTGACATTCAAGGTCCAGATTATGGATTTGCTGCTGGTGGTCTGTCCCAGGATCCTAACTGCTGGTGCCCTCCAGAGCTTGCTGACACTCCAATAGCAAATCCCGCCACTGCGCCAGAGACATGCTATGTTATACCCTGAATGTGATTAAAAACCCTCACTAGATGCCCAGTCCAGCCCATGGGACCAGGATGAGAACTAAGCACTGTTTCAGGTTCAGCCTCCCCTGAGCCCCCTCCCCCGCCACCTATAAACCAATCCCAGAGGCAGTGCGTAGATTGTTGGGGCTGCTGTGTTTCCCAGTCTTGCCATTGTTGGGCACCGTTCTAAGAATCTTGCTCAGATTCCCTTATTGATTCTCAGAGCAGTGCAGTAAGCGCATAGACTTTGTTGATGAGGGTACTGAGTGCTGCCATCTGAAGTCAAGCTAAAATTCATGTTTTCTCTCACTTACAGGATCAGTTATGGTTTAACTATGAAATCCCCCCTCCTCTCAGGCTTATGCATTGAACACTTGTTCCAAAGCAGGTGGCACTACTTTGGGTAGCGGTAGAAACTTCAGGAGGTGGGTATAGTGGAGGAAGTAGGCCAGTAGGGGTGTGCCCTTGAGGACTGTACTACCTGGTCCCTGGTGTCATTCTCTCTGTCATCATGAGGTGACAACTCTGCTCCTCCACTCTCAATATCATGATGCTTTGCTTCAAAGGGCCCAGACACAATACAGCCAGATGTGACAGACTGAGACCCTCTCAAATCATGAGCCAACCTAAATCTACCCTCATGTTATTTATGTCAGGTATTATTGTTACTATGACACAAAACTAACTGATACAAGCAAGCACCCTTATAAGAGTTCCCAGAAAGTTCATTTGCCCTCTGCCACTTGAGAGTATGTAGACAGCACGGTGTACAATGAAAGCAGTCCTTAGCAGACACCAGACCTGCTTTGCCTGATCTTAGACTTCCAGCCTCTGGAACTGGGAGCAGTAAACGCCTGTTGTTTATGAATTGTTTGTTCTAATGGCCTGAGACACCGAGGCACAGGCAGGATGAGGAAGCTGCCTAGGAATCATATTTTTTAAGGTATCATGAAATATTTTCCGCCTACACCAATAGTTTCTTGAATTGGGATCATCACCTTCATTTAGAGATTAAAAATGTAAATCATCAAAACTTCAAATAAACTGCCCATAGCCAAACAACAGTTCTTCAGGTCAGCGTTCAATATTCATAAATTCTGAATTGCAAGGCGTTTCGAAGCCGTTTAGTTCTCTTTGTTCTGTTAACTGGATGAGAGACAGCATCTAGCAGAAGAGAGACATTGGCGTACAAGCAAGTTGAGCAAGGTGGGATCTAGTCTTAATCTTCTCTTTCCCTGCAATCTGCTGTTTCCATCTAATGTTTCTGGCCAGTGTCTTCCTTGCCCTCTCTCCCAGACCCCCCCCCCCCATATATACCTCACCTCCATTCATTCTCAACTCCCCACCCCAAATAACTTTACCCTAAATTTATAGGCGCAGAGGATCCGTGGAAGCCACAGTCACCTCTGATGAGCTGGACAGACGCCAGCTTGTAGTGGGTAATCTTCACTAATCACCTCACCTGAGTGGATTTAGCAGCACCTAGAAGAACTCCTGGGTATGTCTCTACAGTGTATTTCCAGAGAGGGTTAACTCAAGGGGAAAGACCCAATCTGCATGTGCCCACACCATCCTATGGGCTGGGGGCTCACCTGGCCTGCCAGGATTTGAGCTGCTCTGCTCTGCCACGTCCTTCTCACCCTAATGGCTTGAACTCTCTCAAGCTTATCCAAGTAAGTCCTTCCCTCTTAAGTTGTTTTTGTCACATATTTTGGTCACAGCTACAGAAAGTAACAAATGACAAAAGGACTTTTACATTTCCCTGAAATTTTAAGGAGTATAAAACGCCAAGGAGGGAGACAAGTAAGCAATCAAGAGATCAGCATCTCAAAGGAGCAAAAGGGGCTCCTCTGTCCCACAGAGGAAAGCTGAGGGCTCTTGTCTTCATCTGCTCTTCACAGGCTGGGAGAAGGAGAGGGAGAGAGAGAGGGAGAGAGAGAGGGAGAGAGAGGGAGAG
>NW_008358988.1:1462795-1467715 GCF_000622305.1 Nannospalax galili
ACCCCGCTGGGCGTGGAAGGGGCGCTGCCTGAGCAGAACACCAGGCCCTTCGGACCCTGGAGTTAGCTTGCCCTGGGGTCAGCCTGCGGCGACCGCCACGGTTCCACTTGGGTCTTTCGGGCCAGCCACCTGAAGTGGGAGCCTTCAGGTGCGGCGTCTAACATGTGCCATGGAAGTGACGCTGGGAACTTTAGCCATCTCTGCAGGCAGGGCAGCCCTAGGAAGCAGCACCTTGCTGTGGTCCTTAATGGCCATCGCATGTCATCCCTTGGCGCCTCAGGGGTGAAAGGACCGCTAACCCCATTTTATAAATGAAATCCCCGAACCTGTAAGCATGCACCACCTGTGGATGCTTAACAGAGAGGGAGGGAGGAGAGAGAGAGGGAGAAAGAGAGAGAGAGGGAGAGAGGGAGAGAGGGAGACTGAAGTGCTCCATTAGTCATGCACACAGGCAGCTCTAGAGTAACCCTACCCCTCACCCCAAGCCATCATCAGCAAAGCACAGACATGTTGACTGGCTGGAGGGTGACTGTAGCCAAGGTGAGCTACAGATAAGAGGTCAGAAAGAGATGCTGTATAATGAAACACTCAGAAAGGAAATTAGCAGAAGGTGAGCAAGCTCCAGTCACTAAATCAGGTACTCCTCTCTCCCTTCTGAAAAGCTAAAGTAGGGGGAGACAGGTGTTTCCCAAGTCAGTCTGTAGCATACGTAGAATTAAGGCAAACATTGAAATTCATTGTATTAAGAGGCCCAAGCAGAAAGCAAGCTAAAATGACTTTCAAAAATGAGTCCAAGCGAGGAAGAGAAAGGAGATGCGCACAATACTAGACGGGTAGGAAGGGGCGGTGGGGAGAGATGGCACGACACTGAGAAACAATTACCCAAAGTTATTAATTTGAAGTCCTTCATGACAGCAGGCCCAGAGATGAGCTAGGTGATTACATCGAAACATAAAACATGACAATAATTCAGCGGATTGGCACCAGAAAGAACGAGGCTGAGAACAAAAGAAAATGTGAAAATCAACAAAGTGAATGTGCTGCTTTATCACGCTTTGCAGATTTGTGCAAAGTGGAGCCCATGGAGTCAGAGATCCAGTGGGGAAACACTCATGCAGGGAAGCACTTCCTAGTCACTGTATGACACCTGTGTAGCTGATGGAAGTCTTCAATGGTGCCATTACCCGTACTAGGGGAAGAAAGCCAGGACCAGTCAACCTGGCTCTAAAGTGTTTCTAAGGAGAAATGAACATGTCATGAGTGCTCGCTGTAGCTCTGGGCCTCACAATTTCCTGTGAGTTGACTAGAGCCAGTGCACTGATCCCAGGCCTGACTGCGTGGTTTGATGCCTTTCCCTCAGAGCTGCCTCTTCCTATTTGCTGCAGAAAAGGCAGGGAACAGATAGTCCTTCCTATAGCAGAGTGCTGACACCACAAGAAGCTGTCTTAAGATTTGATTATTTAAATTCAGTTAGCATTTACTAGGAAGCTACTAAATTGCAGGCATTACGACACTGGATAACTGAGATGAACAAGATCCAGGACTTTCCCCTTCATCTAGGAAGCAGGTTGACAAATGTATATTCATGATGCTGTGTGAGAAGTTTCTATAGAGGAGCCAGGGAGCCTAATACTAGAAGCTTGGGGATGTGGGGGGGCGGGGTTAAGAAAACCCCACAGAAGTAGCATCTTTTGAGCTGTGCTTTAGAGGCAAATTACCAAGTAAACAAGGCTTGGGGAACATTTAAGACAGAGGACTGCAGCAGATCATATTACCTTCCCTGTGCTTCTGTCCTGGATTAACATCTACGTGCTCTTTAAAATCATCTCAGCCACCAACCTCCCTGGAGGCCTGCTGCACCTCTGCTTCCCTTCCCCTTCCACTGTGAAGTTCACCAACACCCCCGACCCCTTAGTCTCTGCTTCAGGTTGCACTTCAGCCTGTCAACAGTCCTTCCCACTGGACCAGAAACTTTCAGGAGTAGAGCTGACCCTGTATTTCCAGAGCACAGCAGTCGTATTGGCTCATAGTAAGTTCTAAAGATTTTTGTGAAAAAGTAATTAAAAATGGAAAAAAGGAGCAAACCAACTAAAAACAACTGAAGATTTCATCACAGACCTAAAGAATTCTGGGTCATGTGGCTTCAGTTCTTAGAAATACTGAAGGTGATGAGGAGGGGCTATGCAGGCAGATGTCCAGGGACCTAGCCCCTTTGGGAGAAATAACTGAGCCAGGAGGGGACTGACTTTGCAAAGTCCTAGGAGGAACAGCAGTTCATTGTGGTAAGGCTTTGGAGGGGCTACTGACTTTGTTAAATCATTAGTGTATTGGCTGTTGACCAAAAAATACCAGCTCTCTTTCCTACCATTTCTAATTTATCTAAGAGTTTCTTTCACTTTCCGGGATTTCTGTTAACACATCTCAGCATTTCAGTAACAGCTCTTATTGATGCTTCCCCCAGGCCGAGACATAAAACTGATCCTGTGTCTAGGAATCTACAGGTAGGGGAGACATGTGGTTAATATGAATTACCTATTTAGTTGGATTAAGAAACACCTAGGAGATTAGTAAAGTGCACCTTTGGGTGTGTCCTGAGGGTGTTTCTCAAGTCAATTAGATCATGGGGCCTTTAATGAGCTCATGAGGACTCTCACCTAATCCATGAATTAGGTAATGATTGTGGGTGGTGAAAGGTAGGAGGTGGGGCCTAGTTAGGGGCAGTAGATCTCTGGGATGTGTCCTTGGCTATCTGGAGGTCTTTTGTGTTTCCATAAGAATCTTTGGATTTTTTTTTCCAATTCTGTGAAGACTGTCATGGGGATTTTGATTGGCACTGCATTGAATCTATAAATGGCTTTTGGTAGAATGGCCATTTTCACAATATTAATTCTTACAATCCATGCCTTGCACAAAAATGAACTCCAAATGGTTCAAAGACCTCAATGTGGAACCTGAAACTCTGAAACTTTTAGAAGAAAACATTGGCAATAAACTGCAAGATACAGGTATAGGAAAGGACTTTCTAAATCGAACATTAATTGCTCAGGAATTAAGGTCAAGTGGGACCTCATTAAACTAAAAATCTTCTGTACAACAAAAGAAACAACGAAGGAAGTGAAAAGAAACCCCACAGAGTGGGAGAAGATCTTCACCAGCATCACAGCTGACAGAGGTTTAACATCCAGAATCTATAAAGAACACAAAAAACAAAAAATCAAGAAAGCAAGTAACCCAATTAAAAATGGGCTAAGGATCTGAACAGAGAGTTCTCAAAAGAAGAAATAAAGATGGCTAAGAAACATCTTTAAAAGTGTTCAACACTGTAAGCAATTAGGGAAATGCAAATTAAAGCCACTTTAAGATTTCATCTTATCCCAGTCAGACTGGCTAAGATCAAGGGAACAAATGATACTAAATGCTGGAGAGAATGTGGGGAAAGGACGCTCATCCACTGCTGGTGGGATTAGAAACTCATGCAACCCGTATGGTAAACAGTGCAGAGAACTCTTAAAAAACTACAGATGAACCTACCACATGACCCGGTTATACCCCTCCTTGGCATATACCCAAAGAACTCATCCTATTGCAGAGACACTTGTATGTGGTTCATTTATATGATGGAGATTTACTCAGAAGTAAAGAGAGATGAAATTATAAAATTTGAAGGAAATGGATGGAACTAGAAACTGTTACACTAAGTGAAGTAACACAGACTCAGAAAAAAAAAAATGTTCTCCCTCATATGTGGATCCTAGCACCAAATCCTTATATATCCAGACATTATTGCAGGAATCAGAATAATGAAAAGGAACCAGGGAGGTAAGGGAAAGAACCTGAGAGAGAAGAGCAGTAGGAAACAGGTGTTACTAAGGGAGAAATGGGTAAAAATGGGGCTATTTAAATGGGAGGGGGAGGGAGGGTTATACAAGGAACATTGGGGATAAAGGAATAAGAGAGGCTCAAGAGAGGTGGGACCATAGGTCCTGCAGGAACCAGAATAATGAAAAGGAACCAGGGAGGTAAGGGAAAGAACCTGAGAGAGAAGAGCAGTAGGAAACAGGTGTTACTAAGGGAGAAATGGGTAAAAATGGGGCTATTTAAATGGGAGGGGGAGGGAGGGTTATACAAGGAACATTGGGGATAAAGGAATAAGAGAGGCTCAAGAGAGGTGGGACCATAGGTCACTGGTATTATGAAGGGAAAAATGGGGGAAATGGGGACACTTTAAATGGGGAACCCATGGCAGAAGAGTTAGATAGGGAGAGAGACAGGAGAGATAAATGATGCCTAGCTAGTTTTAAAAAACCAGAGGGAGTCATATTAGTCCAACAACCTTATGACAAAAACACATATAGTATCTCTACATGTGTCCAGGTGTATAGCTAAAGGCTATATAACAAGAAACAGTGCCAGACTGGAGAAACCTTCCATGAGTTGTTGGCCAGGGTGGTCCAAGAGACTCCCAAAATTCCACAGGCTATTGCCACAGCCCTTGATGGCCTCCCAGAACTTGAAGGTAAGACCCTACTGCTGAAGACAGAACACACATCAGACACAGGATTTGGAGAAACAGAGCTGAAACTGACCTAAAACCACCTCCCCTGAAGGCAGCTCTCATAGCTTTGGAAAACACTGTGAAGGTGCCAAGGGGAAACATCAATCGATGGTCCAACACCAGCTTCAAGACCAAATAACCACATCGACGGACGGCACAGCATACGGCATTGGTGTAGTAGTGGCACTTTTATCTTGGGGGCAATCAACAGCCACATAATCAGACCAAAATTGCACTCAATGGGAGGAAAGTCAAGTGTGGTACTCTAAATATAACCAAATACATATGACTGGAGTGGTTATAGAGCTTAGAGAAAACCCCAAGAAGGTCACACCTCCAGACTAATGTCATTTCTTACAATGTGC
>NW_008358988.1:1468811-1469507 GCF_000622305.1 Nannospalax galili
CTTATCTGTACAGGCTCTTAGCCATGCTTTATTTAGGTGTGTAGATCTGCTTATAGAATGAGAGTCTGGATTTCCCTCTCTGTAGTTTATTAAGCTACATCCCCAAGATGGGTTGGAGGTAAAGAGAATCCAGCCTGACATATGAAGTCATTTCAAGGCAAACAAGTCTGTCCTTGACTTATAGTTTTCAAACACAAGGAGTGTTTGTAAAAGATACACAGACTTCAACCAATCTAACACATTCTTAATTTCTTTTTCATCCATTTTTCTTAGTTCTTGAAGCATCTCTGTACTTTCCCCCGCAGCCACCCTGAAAAATCTTCATCTTCTAAGCTGTGATCTCTGACCTCTTTTATTTCTCTTCATCCTCCTCACTTGAAAATTTGAATTTAAAGAGCTGGTCTGCCAAGCAATACCCTCTTGGAGGACCAGGGCAAGCCCAGCCTGGATGCTCAGATAAGACTGGGAACATTCACCCTACAAATATTTTATCCCATCACATACAAAACAGGACATGAAACAAAGGCCCAGTGGAGGCCCAAACATGTACTGTAGGCCCAGGGAGCATTCCCTGAATACTATGGAATACCACAGAGGTTTCCTGGGATAGCTCAATGCCATGCTCTAAAAAGAACTTTCCCTGTCCTTCTAGAGGCAAGATAAAGACTCCTAGCCAGTGATGAAATACAGAGGGTG
>NW_008358988.1:1470507-1471429 GCF_000622305.1 Nannospalax galili
GACACAGT
The DNA here is from genome assembly GCF_000622305.1 of Nannospalax galili. Taxonomy (NCBI): domain Eukaryota; kingdom Metazoa; phylum Chordata; class Mammalia; order Rodentia; family Spalacidae; genus Nannospalax; species Nannospalax galili. The sequence goes on from NW_008358988.1 coordinate 1,470,516, forward strand.
GGGCCTTAACACAGATGATGGAGTATATGGGTTCCAGTAAGAGGGAGGTGGCTATAGGAGAGTGCCAGTGATGAGTGGTGTATAAAGGTGATTAAAATAGTTTGAGATATTCTGTATGAAATACACAAAGATTCAATAAAAACAAATTTAAAAAAAGGTAAAGATGGCAAGACCACTGTCCAAGGCAGGTTGTTGTAAGCAAGGCTGGAAGTCCCAAGCTTATCTGTACAGGCTCTTAGCCATGCTTTATGTAGGTGTGTAGATCTGCTTATAGAATGAGAGTCTGGATTTTCCTCTCTGTAGCTTATTAAGCTACATCCCCAAGATGGGTTGGAGGTAAAGAGAATCCAGTCTGACATATGAAGTCATTTCAAGGCAAACAAGTCTGTCCTTGACTTATAGTTTTCAAACACAAGGAGTGTTTGTAAAAGATACACAGACTTCAACCAATCTAACACATTCTTAATTTCTTTTTCATCCATTTTTCTTAGTTCTTGAAGCATCTCTGTACTTTCCCCCGCAGCCACCCTGAAAAATCTTCATCTTCTAAGCTGTGATCTCTGACCTCTTTTATTTCTCTTCATCCTCCTCACTTGAAAATTTGAATTTAAAGAGCTGGTCTGCCAAGCAATACCCTCTTGGAGGACCAGGGCAAGCCCAGCCTGGATGCTCAGATAAGACTGGGAACATTCACCCTACAAATATTTTATCCCATCACATACAAAACAGGACATGAAACAAAGGCCCAGTGGAGGCCCAAACATGTACTGTAGGCCCAGGGAGCATTCCCTGAATACTATGGAATACCACAGAGGTTTCCTGGGATAGCTCAATGCCATGCTCTAAAAAGAACTTTCCCTGTCCTTCTAGAGGCAAGATAAAGACTCCTAGCCAGTGATGAAATACAGAGGGTG
>NW_008358988.1:1471589-1472340 GCF_000622305.1 Nannospalax galili
TTGAGAAAATAAAAAGAAACTAGGCGCCATGAGTGCTCAGGGGCCCACAGCCCACTTGTTAAAACTTAACAAAAACCAGAACCAGCCTTATCAAAAGGCTGCAGGACAGGCAGGCACCGGTCAAGCTTCACAGATTAAGCCATAAACAAGTTTTACAGACAGAACTCCTGACCACCCTGGGGGCCCGATACCAGGAAATCTTCTGTGCTTCTGAGGCCACCTCCCATTTAGCAATCCCACTTCCCCTCAGCCCTGGCCCTTACCCCATATCTCTGCATACCTTTGAAATTACTGGTAAAATTACTATGTGTGTTTGAAATTAACCAATAACCGCGTTTCTGCTTCTGTACCCTGCTTCTGCCTTATAAAAACCCCCTGAACTCAACCTGGGGCGCGCAAGTCCTCCGAGGAGACTCTGTGCCCACAGGTACCTGTGTCCTGAATAAACCTCTTGCTGTTGCAACCCAAAGGCCGTGACTTGTCCTCCGTGGTCTCACTCTTACATCATCTTGAGAAGCTTAGTTTTGTGAGGAACATGGTGTCTCCCAAACTGCCCGTTTCCTCCAAGGGGTGGGGCCTGCTGCGGAGATTTGACTGGGGAGGGGTTTCTGTGCCATCTTGTGATGAAAGCCGCAAGCTGCCAGGAACGGAACCTGCGGCAGTGGATATGGAGAAAAGATGGCCCCAGCATCTCAGCCGCATTGCGAGAGGGGACTTTTACCAACCTGGAGTACTTGGGAGTGCAGGCCCA
>NW_008358988.1:1472521-1473985 GCF_000622305.1 Nannospalax galili
ATCGTCTTGAGAAGCTTAGTTTTGTGAGGAACATGGTGTCTCCCAAACTGCCTGTTTCCTCCAAGGGGTGGGGCCTGCTGCGGAGATTTGACTGGGGAGGGGTTTCTGTGCCATCTTGTGATGAAAGCCGCAAGCTGCCAGGAACGGAACCTGCGGCAGTGGATATGGAGAAAAGATGGCCCCAGCATCTCAGCCGCATTGCGAGAGGGGACTTTTACCAACCTGGAGTACTTGGGAGTGCAGGCCCACGGTGAGTGGATGAAATTTAACGGAGACTGTGGGTGGGCATGGAAGCATCTCTGTAAGTTTTTCCATCCCCCTCCAAGATATAAACTATAATAAATTCATATAAGATATATTATATGATTTTTCTGATAGCTCAAGAGACCCTGAGAGAACTCTGGTGACAAAATTTGTGTAGTCTGGCCTGGAAAAATGAACCATAGCCTTGGGGACATGGGTTTGGGAAAGCAGTGCTGTGCCTGCTGCCCGGGTGGGTCAGCTGGGCTCTGATTCCCAAATCCTGGAGCAGCTGCCAGGAACCCAGGGGAGACAGCAATTAAACTCCATAGGCTTAATGGGGTTAGCGATAGTCATGTGGGGTATCAATGGATTATAAAATCTGTAACTAAAAAAAGAAGCGTGGGCCACAGCTATGTTGTAAATGTGGGGGTATGTTGTGGCCATGTGCAGATTTTTAAAAGGTTACCCAGAGGCTAGAAAATCTTTTACTGGCTCTGGACCCAAATGGAGGCCCTGGAGAGGGGGCGTGGCCACTTTACACAATAAAAGACATGACCCAGGCAGGGGAAGTTGAAAAGGCCAGAGAGGTCTGGGCAGATCCACTTGCAGAGCTGGAGAGAGAAAAATGTGGGACACTTTGACCTGTGTAAGGTCCAAGAACTCAGAGGAAAAGACAGATACTAGTAAAAGAGAAAATGACCTAAAAATAAAAGTAGCTAAGGCTGCCCCTCAGATTCAACCTTTGATACAAAAGGAAAAAAAAAAATCTAACAGTGCTGTAGCTAGGAAGTATTCCATACTAAAACTGTTAAAACTAGGAAAAACTTACAAGCAAGCAAGCAGAGAGCTCCTAGCCATGTGGCTTGTGAGAGTATGGGACATGGGAGAAAATGACTGCAGTCTAAGTTCTCCAGAAGCTTCATAGCTGAGTTATATAACCATCCATATGTCCTTGCAATATAGGCTGTTCAACCTAGACCAATACAGGGGGAGCAGTCCTTAATGGGATGGCTGGTTGAAGGCATTAAAGATACGTGGTTGTCACCAAGGGAGACTAACATGATTAGCAGGGGCTGGAGGACTACAAAGGAGGGGCAGGCATTACTGAGAGGACTAGGTGTGAGAAAAGCAATATATAATGTCCAGTTCACTGGGCCAGATGAGACTGTGTTCACCAGAGCTATGAAAGAAAGCTTAATTCAACTGGGACCTTGAGAATGG
>NW_008358988.1:1474213-1482972 GCF_000622305.1 Nannospalax galili
GAAATGGTCCACTTGGTTTATTCAAAGACAAATGCGGCAAGACTTATGTCAAGCCCAAATTCCCAGAGAAAAAATTGATAGAAAACCAAATTCAGTACTAAGGTGTTTCTGAAAGGTTTTAAAACCAGAAGAACAGTTTACAAAGGACATTCAAAGGATAAAAACTGTTGGTTAAGAATCCCCAAGGATTAAATAAGATGCAGTTCTCTTCTGATAAAGGCTATATTATGGGTAGAAGCAGTTTTTCCCATCAAGTTCTCCCCCAGCAACCAGGTGTGGTCAATGGGGAGATGACAGATGTGGCTACAGTCAGGAGGCAGACCCAGGGCCTGCCTTCTCAGGGAATCAACAAGTGCAGAGGGGACAGGAGAAACCCTCTGCCTCCTTAGCCCAGTGCAGGGTCAGGCAACTGGAGCCAACACCTGTAAGTGTATCAAGAATAAAAGAGTACAAAGAAACTCCATGTAAAATCCCCCAAGTGTGAAATGACTTCAAAGGGATAACTAAAAATGGTAAAGAGCTAACCAAATTAATGCCTCGTACCTATGCTATGGTACCTAACAAGGAGCTATGGAGAAGACAGTTAATACGAATGGAAAAAACCTTCCCATGCTATGTGAGACCCTGTCTATGATTGATTTAATATATAATGTTAACCTTCCTTCGAGTGTTTTACAGATGTAAAACCCATTTGAAAGCTACCTGAAGAAGCAAAGACCAGCTATAGCTGTAAGATTCTTGGGAGTTTTATGGTTGGGTAAGATAAAAACAGAGGCTCCCAAACTATACAACTGTTAAGAAAATCTACAGTACCAGGGCTGGGTTGCCCCCCTGTGAGCTGTTGGTCAGAGATTGTAGAGGTCCTCAAATTCACCAAGGCTATTGCCATTAATGTCGGTTGTACATAGAAAAGTCGGTAAGGCCATGTTGCTGAAGACACTACATGTTGTGAGCACAGGAGAAGAAGAAGAGATGGAGCTGAGACTAAGCCAAAAAACTCTGTGCCACTGGATGGATGATGTTCATACTGCCAGAAGGCGCTATGCAGATGGTTGAGGAAGAAAGGATCCCATATGATTCTACTCAGTGATGGACTCTGTGTGCTGCCCACTTTGAACATGCCAAGTAATGCCTACAAGTGCAATCATGGCTCGAACAACATACGTACAACTGACAAATTTCTAATTGGATAAGGCCTGCTCCTAGGGGTGGAACACATATCTGATGCTGTAGACCAGACCAACACCTTGTGTCAAGAAAGGCTACAGGCCCTAATGGGGAAGCCATCACAACTATACTGTTTAATGAATATAGTACACATACTGGGATATCCTCTAGACATTTGTATTTACATTCATGCTTGTTTAAATCTGTCTACTTCCTTCCATTTGTCTGTATAGTAGAAGAAACAACACTGAAGTAGATCAATGGCCATGGCTTAAAGACAAATAATGGGAAGACCCAAGAAGTCACTATCTTGAAGAAGAGATTTCCCTACATCTGTCACCCCCTCCAAGGCTCAGGGACTTAGTGGAAGATTGGCGGGAAGATTGTAAGAGCTGGAGGAAAGGGGTGGAGTGTGTCCTAAACTGCCTCCAAGGGGTGGGGGCCTGCAAGGTGTGGGGGCCTGCTGTAGAGATTTGACTGGGGAGGGGTTTTTGTGCCATCTTGTGATGGAAGACATGAGCTGCCAGGAATGGGCAGCAACAGGTGTGGGGAACATGCGGCAGCGGACATGGAGAAAAGATGGCCCTGGCGTCTCACCCACATCATGAGAGGGGGCATTTACCGAACTGGAGCAGGACTGCGGGCCCAAGATGCATCGGCGAAAGTTAACAGAGACTGCGGGCGGGCACAGAAGTGATCTGGAACCATGGTGGCCTGCTACACAGAGCTGGGTGCTGGGCATTAGTCTCTGTAAGTTTCTCCACCCCCCCAAGATATAAACTATAATAAATTCACATAAAATATATTATATGGTTTGTCTGATAGCACAAGAGACCACGAGAGAACTCTGGTGACACATGGGTTACATTGTTATTCCACCACAGGACAATTTGTGAAAGCTTGTGAGGTCCCCATCCATCCCTATCCCTTGGTAGAGGAGCTGCTCACACAAAATATTAGCTCCCTGACATCCCGTGCCTGCCTCAAGTAAGGAAACGCAGGTGCTGGGAGTGGCTGTGGGGCCAGGGGCACTTGAAGCCCTGAGTCAGAAGTACGGATGGACACTGACCACAGGCACCAAAACTGTGAGCTCAGCATTTTCAGAACTAATTTCATCACAAGAATTTCTTTTTTCTATTTTGAGGAATGTTAATTCATGTGCAGTGATAAATGTTGAATATATAAGGTTCAGACCAGATGTCAGGAACCCAAAGCTGGTGTGTATAAGCTGAACTGGAGATTTTTCAGACAGGAGAAAAGAAAATTAAGAAGAAATCTGAGAGATGGGGTAAAGTCTACAAAGTGTCAGGCAGGTGAGCTGCCTGAGCCTCAGACTTTGAATCCAGTGGCTAAATTAGTCAAGTGAAAGGTAGAAGTCTATGATGGGTGGGCTAGGACAGTAGAGGAGTCTGTGATAGGTGGGCTAGGACAGCAGAGTCTGTGATGGGTGGGCTGGGACAGTGGAGAAGTCTGTGATGGGTGGGTTGGGGGACAGTGACCTTCTTGGGCTAGATCAGAAATTTTTTGAAGAAGGGGTAGGGGCATCTCATATGGTTTGCAAGCTTTCTGTTTGGTTCTTCCTCCGTGGAAGAGGAAGAGGGAGAAAGCCCAGGCACTCAGTCTCTGCTCTCTTGCCACTTCTAGCACTGGCTATGTTTCTCAGCTCCCTAAGAGAGCATTTTCTGATATTTCATTTCTGCTGAAAGTCACAGCTTTTTGATTTTGGATAGAAGGTGAAGACCCACTGGTGCCAAACTAAATGTTCTTTTTGTGCGCATTTACAGAACTGTGTCCCTCACTGTGTACTTGCTCACTGGCTAAGGAAACCCTGGCCTTTTCACAGACTGGGCCTGAGGGGAGGGAGAGGGGAAGTTAGGACTATTTATAAGATAGTATTACATTTACTAATTTACATATGTTGAACCATCCCTGCTTCAGCATATAGGAGAGAGATAAATGCAACAAATCATTTAAATGGTCTAAAAGACAGAAATCACATCATCAATGCAATAGATGCAGAAAGGCCTTTGACAAGAATCCAACATTCCTTCATGATAAAAGTCCTGGAGAGAATGGGTATGGAAGGAACTTACCTCAACACAATAAAGACATGAAATTATATGAATATGAATAACAGGAATATGACAGATTCATAGCCAATACCATGCTAAATGGAGAAAAAGTTGAAGCAATTCCATTAAAATCAGGAATAAAACAAGGCTTACTCCTTGTCCACTCTCTCCACTCCTATTCAGCAGAGTTCTAAAAGTCTGAGTTAAAGCAGTAAGACAAGAGAAGAAAATAAAAGGAATGCAAATACGAAAGGAGGTCAGTGTCCATTTGCAGATGACGTGAGTCTAAACATAAGAGACCCTAAAGGCTCCAGCAGAAAACTTGCAGAACTGAAAACTCAGCAAAGTGGCAGACTACAAAATTAACATACGAAATCAGTAGTCTTCCTATATACCAATGAGAAACACTGAGAAATTAGGGGAACAATTGCATTCACAATAGTCTCAAAAAATACCTCACAATAAACCCAAGGTGAGGGCTTTTACAATGAAAACAATTAAAACTCTAAAAGAAATTGAAGACACTGGAAGACAGAGACAGAGACCTCCCATACCCACAGATTGGAAGAATAAATATTGTGAAAATGACCATTTTGCCAATAACAATTTACAGACAAATTGCAATTCCAACCAAAATGCCCATGTAATTTTTCACAGAAATAGAAAAAGCCAAGCCATCTTAAATTTCATATGGAAGCACAAAAGATCCAAAATAGCCAAAGCAACCCTGAGCAAAAGAATAATGCTGGAGGCATTGCCAATCCCAATCTCATGTCATACTACAGAGCCATAGCAATAAAAGCAGCAAGATGCTGGAAAAAAGACAGACATGTAGATCAGTGGAATAGAAAATTCAGACATGAGTTCATGCAATCACAGCCACATGATTTTTGACAATTATGCCAAAAATACACTCTGGAGCAAAGACAGCATCTTCAATAAGTGGCTCTGGGGAAAGCTGCATGTCTATATGAAGAAGAATGAAATTAGATTCTTATCTCTTACCCTGCATAAAAATCAACCTGAAATGGATCAAAGACCTCGGTGTAAAACCTTAGACTCTGAAACTGCTAGAGGAAAGGGTAGGGAGTATGCTCTAAGTTAGAGGCATAGGTAAGGACTTTCTAAATAAAACCCAAGCCATTCAGGAAATAAAGTCAACAGTTGACAAATGGGACTTCATGAAACTAAAAAGTTTATGTACAGCATAGGAAACAGCTGAGTAAAGAAGCAGCTCACAGAATGAGAGAAAATCTTTTCTAGCTACACATCTGCTTTAATTTCTCTTCTGCTGATTTGATAAAGTACCCTGAAAATAAAACTTAAGGGAGAACGAGTTTGTTTAGGCTGACAGCTGTGGAAAGATACAGTCCATCATGGAGAGGAAGGATGGTAGCAGGAGCGTGAGGCTGGCTTATCACATTGCATCAGCAGTTCAGAAGCAGAAAGGAGAACTGGAGGTGGGGCTGAGGCTATAAAGCCTCAAGGCCTTCCCTCAGTGATGTACTTCCTCCAGCAAGGTTCTACCTCCTAAAGTTCCATAACCTACCCAAACAGCATCACCAGTTAGGGACCAAGTATTCAAATACAAGAGCCTCTGGGGGAGATTTCACATTCAAATCACAACAACACCCAACAGAGGATATATATCTAGACTACATAAAGAACTAGAAAACTAAAACATCAAGAAAACAAACAACTCAGTAAAACATGGGCTACATGAGAGCTCTCAAAAGAAGAGATAAAAAAGCTAAAAAACATTTAAATATATGTTAAACCTCATTAGCCATCATGAAAATGCAAACTAAAACTACCTTGAGATTCTATCACTCTAATCAGTGGTTATCATCAAGAAATCAAATGATAGCAAGTGCTCACAAGAATGTGGGGAAAGACGAACACTTGTTCACTGTTGGTGAGAGTGTATACTGGTGCAGCCACCATGGAAATCAGTGTGAAGAATTTTCAAAAGCTAAAAGTAGATCTACCATGTAGCAGATATACCACTCGTGGACATATACCCAAAAGACTCTACAGCCTGCTACAGAGATACTTGCTCATGTATCTTCATTGCTGCTATATTTACAATGGCTAGGAAATGGAATCAGTCTGGATGTCCCTCAGTGATGAATGATACATATTTATAATGGGATTGTATTCAACTGAGTGAGGTGGTCCTGATCCAGAAAGACAAATACCACATGTTCTGTCACCTAGCTTTGGATCTTTAGGCCTATGCCATTAACTGTAGAAGCCAGGAAACTAGAAAGAAGCCAGGGCACTAGACAGGGGCCATTGGAGGGGGCGTCTTAAGGAAGGGGCTTTAGAACATAGGTGATACAAAGTAGAGAGCAGGAATACTAGGAGTGGAAAGGTTTAAGTGGCAACAGTGTGGGGGGAGGGGAGGATGAAGAGGTGTGGGGAGAGGGTTAACAAAATGAAGGGTATATGAAAAAGCCATATGGGTACCTAGGATTTTATATTATTTTAAGTCTTTGAGAATTTTATAAATGCATATAATATTTTCATCATATTCACCCCTACTTCTCCCCCAACCCCTCATAAATTCATCTCCTGCTCTCCTTCCCCCTCCAATGTCATGTCCTCTTGTGTTTAAAATAGAATCCACCAAGTCCATGTTGTACAGGGCTGTCCTCCAACAGATAGATGGCATCTTCCTCAGCTCAGGTGTGCCAACTTGCCAAAGATCATCACAGATGGGCTTATTGATTATTGATATCCCTGCATAGAAAGAAGGGCAGAGAGAGTCACAGGACCTTCAGTTGAGTATCCAGGCACACCTTCCAACCTGGGATGGGCAAGGCAGCCCTAATTGCACATGTTCTAGGGGCAAGGGCTAACATCTGTATTGGCTGGGGAAGACCAATGGAGGGGAAGTCGATTTATGTGGCTATATCTACACTTGGGTGAAGACTTTCCCTGTGGTCTTAGGGGAGAATACCCACATTCCTGTAAGTAATCTCTTTCTCATTTCTCTGTTAGTAAGCCCAATAAACTCATTGGTTTTTCCGGAGTGCACCTTGGTGGAATTGTATGTCAGTTTATCATTGGGACCAAGGGAGGAGGGGGTGTATGTTGTTTACATCTCCCCCTAGGGAAGGAGTTTTAGCAACAGTCCAGCATATATGTGAGACCATCCAGTAGACCATGGTCAGGGATCATATCCCCCAAAGAAAACTTGCTCTCCCTCCCCTAGCAGCCATCAATTGTCAATAGCTCCTCAGCTAGAGGTAGGGGCTAATGAGTCCCCCCCAGTGCTGGAATATTGGCTGGCTTGTTCTTGTGCAGGTCTTGTTTAGGTGAATATAGATCCTTTAAGTTCATGAATGCAGTGATCTTGTCATTTGTCATGTCCAGAAAACACTTTTTCAATTCAGTCCTCCCTGAACTTTGGTTCTTCTAATCTTTCCAACAACTCTTTCATGATGGTCCCTGAGCCTTGAGGGGAGGGGTGTAATATAGATGTCCCATTTATGACTGAGTACTCCAGACACTTATTCTCTGCACTTGACCAGTTGTGAGTTTCTGCATTAACTATCATACATGTACAAAGAAGTTTCTTTGATGAGGACTGAAAGCTGCACTAATCTATGGGTATAGAGATACATATTTAGAGGGCAGTTTGATACTATGTCCATTTAGCAAAACAATAATAGCAGGTTCACCATTGGGGCCTGTGAGCTCCCCGGCCACTGGTTCTTGGTTAGAATTACAGTACCAGGCATGTGTCTTCCTGTGGAGTGAACCTTAAATCAATCAGAAAATACTTGGCTACCCCCATAACATCTGAGCTATTACTGCATCCATGGCCATATTTTGCCAGGCCAGCTGTCATAGTAGCTCAAAGGTTTCACAGATGGGTAAGACTGTTAATGACTTTCTTTCTTTAAAAGCCTTCATAGCACCTTCCAGTGCTATGACAACTAGCCAACAGGAGGAAGTGTCCCTGTCAGTGTCTGCTTGATTTCATCATGTCCTGTAATCACAGTGTGTGGTGTCTTCACTAATAGGGTCTTACCATCCAGTTCTGGTAGGCAACCAAGATCAATGGCAGTAGCCTATATTATTTTTGCAGTCTCTTGAATACCCCTGACCAACAACTGGAGAAGAGATATCCCACATCTGGCACTGGACTTTAAAAAATTATTATTTATTTATTTTTATTTATTTATTTAATCCTGAGGATAGAGAAGAACTAGACCTTGACCCATAGATGCTAAGCTTACTAGAACTTACCCATATGTTGCTAAACCAAACAGCCCCCTCTATAGCCGAGGACTGCTGGATCTGCCAAAAGGTTGGACCCCCCAAACCCCTTGCTGTGATCATTAACACTTCCACCATCTCCAATACCTCAGAGTCTGAGCTATTTAAGCCTCCCCACAATTGCACCCTAGCTCCTCCCATACGAGTCCAATCCATGCCCATATTACCTGGACTCTGTGTTTTTGCCACACCATACCCAAATGGCTCCCGTGTTGATTTGGGGAACATTTATTCAACTTCCTGCAGCTCAAACATTTCTGTTTCATATGATGCTGATGTTTGCCCACCTGCTGGGAGTGTCTTTGTCTGTGGGGGCGGATGGGCACATAACTTCCTTCCGGTCAATTGGACAGGTCAATGTGCCCTCGCCGTCTTATTTCCAGATCTAGATATCATTCTAGGCAGTGAGCCCCTCCCCGTTCCTGCCTTTGAATACGTGGGAGGCCGTCCCAAAAGAGCCGTCCAAATGATTCCCTTAATGATAACACTCGACGTAACCGCTGGGCTGGCTACTGGAACTACAGGCTTGGGGGTGGCCACCCACACCTACTATAAACTCTCCCAACAATTGATTGATGATGTTCAACTTCTCTCAGAAACCATAATAGAGATCCAGACACACAAACAAAAAAAGATCTCCATTTCATTTTAGAATATACTGTTCCTTGCAGAGAAACTCATTGTTTTTGCTACTAACACTGAGATGCTGGTGCTTGCAACTCTAATCTGTATGTATCTGATTATTACTAGTCATAATCGGTTGCACTTGGACACTTGGCACCTGTGTACATCTATAAAGTCATCGGGTGGATTTCAATGGTAATGTTTATCACCTCTAGTAATCAGCATGATGTAAATTTCCATGCTTCCTCCTCAAATATAATATGTTTTTAAAAATTGTTGATTTATTTTTGTGTGAATATCACACAGAACATCCCAAACCATCTTATTCGACTATACACTCATTTCCCAGATGGTACCCTCCCATAGCCTCCCTTCCCCCACTTGAGGTCTTATACTCTGATATCCCTGCTACTGTCTGCTGTGTTGTTGGCACCCCCAGCCATTCCCCACTACTTGCCCTTCTGGTGAATCTAATCAGCCTATCTAGGGGTCTTTGTTTTAGAAGGGTCAGTTGTTCCTCTTCTAGCAGTAATCAGTTGTCAATACTCCTTTAGATAAGATTGGGATCTGCTGTTCATTTTCCCAGTTCTATGCTGGGTTACTATTTGG
>NW_008358988.1:1483419-1484400 GCF_000622305.1 Nannospalax galili
TTCCTTGATCAAGAGGCCAGATGACCCACCACCATTACAGGATCTTTTGAGAGATGCTCATAGTCCCCTGGAACTAGTTGACCTAGGAGGGCAAGGAGCAAAAACTGTCCTTTATGTCCCTCTGACCAAATTAGTATAGGCCTCAAAGTATGTCTATTAAACACCCAAGAAGGTTAGTTCCACCAGTCTGGTATTTTTAATTACTGTGTGTCATGTAGAAAAATCTTGGGCAAAGATCAGTTGTTCTCACATAAACCTTACTTAGACATATACTTCTTGATCTGCTATGTATAATTTGTCAGTAGGTTATAGGAGTAATATGGTTCCCTCTGGCTTTCAAAACTAGCTAGGCATTATTGATCTCTTGCATTGTCTCACCCCTCCATCATAGTTTCCCCACTTAAGGTGCCCCATTTCCTCCCTTTCTCCTTTATACCCTTCTCCTATGGTCCTACCTCTCTTGAGCTCCTTCTTTCCCTTTATCCCCTAGGTTCCTTGTATACCTTTCTGTACCACCTCCCTTAAACTAACCCAAGTTTTATCCATATCTTCCTTATTAATGTCTGTTCCCTACTGTTCTTCTCTTGCAGGTTCTTTCTTTTCCTTTAGCTCCCTGGTTCCTTTCCATCCTCCTGGTTATAGTCATGTCTGGGTACATACTCATTTATTAGGATTTGGTTCTAGGATCCACATATGAGGGAGAACATATGTTGATTTTCTTTTTCTGGTTGGTTCCATATCTTAACTATTGTGAAAAGAGCAGCAACAAACATGGATGTACAAGTGTCTCTGCAATAGGATGAGTTCTTTGGGTATATGCCAAGGAGTGGTATAACTGAGTCAAATGGTAGGTTATTTGTAGTTTTTTAAGAGTTCTCCAGATTGCTTTCCATAGGGTTTGAACAAGTTTGCAGCCCCACTAGCAGTGGTTGAGCATTCCCCTTTCCCCACATCCTCTCCAGCATTTGGTATCATTTGTTT
>NW_008358988.1:1490040-1490950 GCF_000622305.1 Nannospalax galili
CTTGGCTTGAGTTTCATTAGTTCTGCCTTTCCAGTGTCTTGAGTTGCAGTGTTAGGTCATTTATTTGGGCTTTTTCTAATTTTTGAATGTAGGCACTTAGAGCTATAAAATTCCCTCTTAAGACTGCTTTTAAAGTGTCCCACAGGTTGTGTTGTGTTGTATTGTCCTTTTCATTGAATTCCAAGAATTTTTTTACTTCTTTCTTAATTTCTCCTTTGACCCACTCATTGTTTAGGAGTGTGTTGTTCAATAGCCAGGAGTTCGTGTAGTGACTACGGCTTTTTCTGGTGTTGATTGTAAGCTTTATTGCGTTGTGGTCTGATAGAATGCATGGAATTATTTCAATCTTTTCGTATTTGTTGAGGTTTGTTTGTGCCCCAGTATACGGTCGATTTTAGAGAGGGTTCCATGGGGTGCTGAGTAGAAAGTATGTCCTTTGGTGCTTGGGTGGAATACTCGGTAGATGTCTGTTAAGTCCATTTGATATATGGTATTGTTTAATTCAGATGTCTCTCTGTTAGCTCTTGGCCCTATTGACCTATTTAATGGAGACAGTGGGGTATTGAAGTCCCCTGCTATTAATGAATTAGGATTAATATGGGTCTTAAAGTCCTGTAGTATTGTTTTTATGAAGTTGGGTGCACCAGAGTTTGGTGAATATATGTTCATGATTGTAATATCTTCTTTGCTTATTGTTCCTTTGATCAGAATTAAGTGGCCCTCTTTAGCTCTTCTGATTAGTTTTAGTTTAACGCCTATTTTGTCAGATATTAGAATTGTAATGCCTGCTTTTTTTCTTAGTACCATTTGCTTGGTGTATTTTTTTCCATCCTTTCACTTTAAGATAGTGTCTGTCCTTGAAAGTGAGATGAGTTTCTTGCAGACAACAAAAAGATGGGTTTTGTTTCTT